>NW_004955409.1:29180934-29190761 GCF_000276665.1 Chinchilla lanigera
ATATAGAACAGCCAAAGGTGTTTCAGCTCTACTCTTTTAGGTGACATCTCTGAACCTTTTTAAACACTTTCTACAAGCCATTTTTAAAGGCTCTTGAACCTCATGGTCAGGTATAGGCACAGCAACAACCCCACTTCTGGTACCAAATTTTGTCTTAATTATTTTTTGTTGTTGTTGAGACAAAATATCCAAAGCCCAAAATTAAGGAAGGAAAGATTTATTTAGCTTATAGTTTGTGTAGGTTTTAGTCTATAATCAGCTGGCTCCATGGCAGGGTGGCACGACCCAGAGGCAACACTTTAAGGTGGCACAACTCAGCAAAAGCAGCAAGAGCAAAAAAAAAAAAAAAAAGGTGGAAATAAGCTCATTTCCTCTCTTATATTGTAAGCAGGCTACCCCCACCCAGGGGGGATTGCAGCACTCACATAATCTCTATGCCCTTCTCTTGCACAGGCTCAGGATGAATACAAAGTAAGGACCCTGGCCCCCTGTTTAGTCACTTAGCTAACCTGTTAAACTTTGCAAATCGACACAATGAACAACATCCCAGAGCTGTAAGGGTATGTCCTTTTTACCTCAAGATGTGTAACTGCTGAGTCACTTAGCCAAACCTCTAGATTCCTCAAGTGGAAGAAGGAGAAATGTTTAAGAAAGGAGAGGCAAAACCTTATGGAGCAGGTTGGAGATACAGCTTAGGGTATAACATTTTCCCAGCATGTGCAACACCCTACATTTGATCCCTGTTACAATAATAATAATGATCATCTCTATCAAAATCATATATATGATATGTGAGCTTCCTTGTTACTGGGACAGAATACCTGACATACCCAAATTAAAAAAGAAAAGGTAGCCAGGCATGATGGTGTACACCTGTCATCCCAGCACTCATGAGACTGAGGCAGAAAGATCACCATGAGCTTAAGGCCAACCTGGGCTACACAGTGAGGCCTTGTCTCAAAAAAAAAAAAAAAAGGAAAAGAAAAGGTCTATGGCCTACAATTTCAGAAGTTTCAGCCCACAGTCTTCTGGCTCCGAGGCAGAAACATCATGGGAGAAGGCTGCTCAGTTCATGGTAGCTGGGAAGTATAGAAAGGGAAAAACCAGAGAGGAAGGGGCCAAGGAGCAGATATAGTCCTCAGGCCACCCTCCATGACTCACCCAGAAGCATGCTTTACTAATCTCTTAGGTGTCCCTCAAGACAATCAAACTGACAGTCATGCTGGGCATGGAGGTGCATGCCTGTGATCCCAGCACTCGTGGCTGAGGCAGGAAGATTGCCACAAATTCAAGGCCAGCTGGGATACATAGTGAATTAGAGGTAACCTGGGCTACACAGTAAGTTCAAGACCAGCCTAAACTACCTGAGATCTTGTCTCAAAAAAAAACAACTGTTACACCATAGATGAAGGGATGCTTTTGGAAAATTTTGGATCTACCTTGAGATGAGAAGAAAAGATACCTGAGTTTAGAGGAAAAAGGAACTCTGAAGGAGTTCAGACATTGTGCCGTCTACTTTTACTGTTAAAAACATATCTTATTTATCTTTGAGAGAAAAAAATAACATAGAGTATTGGCTTGAGGACAGTAGTGAATATTTTACACAGCCACTATAAGATATGAGTTAGTGAGCCCACTAGCTGAGGCTAAATCATAAATAATGCAGTAAACTAGAAAGTACAGTTATGCAATTTTCTTGGCAATCCAAGAACAGACTGGAAAAAGCAGATGGTTGTGTTGATCCACCGTTAGGTGTTGGAAGAAGACATTTGAGGTCATGAAGTAGAAGAAATTGTTACTGAGCGGCTCCTTCTAAAACTAGCTCACCAAATAAAGGTTACTGGGTTCTGAGTTGCTCACCTCTCCTTCTGGAATTGGATTCCATGTTCTTCTTGTCCAATCAAAAAAATTGAATGACACAAGCAAAAAAAAAAAAAAAAAAAGGAAAACAAAAACAGTGACAAAGTTTATTTGAAAGTGTAAAAGTGAAGAGTGAGGGAGAAACTAGCTCTACAGAGTGAGCTTAGGCTGAGTAAAAAAGGAAAAATCAAGATAAAAGTACAGCCTGGAGGGTGGGTTGGAGTAGTGAGCTCTTCTTGGCACCTGTGTCCTTTTATGACATCCAAATCTCAAGGGAACTCACAAAAACTTCTACATATGGGTCCTGAGAGTTGGTACTGTCCATGCCTCAGGCTGAAGTCCGGTCTAGCCATCCTGTTGATTATTTTTTGGTTTGTCTTTTTTTTCCGGTACCGGGTATCAAACTCATGACCTTGTGCTTGCCAGGCAGGCGCTGTGCCGCTGAGTTAAATCCCCAGCTCCCTAGCCATCCTGTTGAAAACAGGTGAGAAGTCCACATACAGCACTTTGGGAACTGTTCTGTGCGTGTGACCAGGATCTTGTAATTAACAGGTCATGCCCACTCCCCCAGCCATGCCCTAACTTCCTATCTCAGAATTGTTAATGTTTTTAAGAAACTAGTTAAAACAAGAGACGTCATAAGCCAACTGGACAAGGGAGGAATAAAATCAACAAAGAGCTAATAGATTAAAGAGAGGAGGTCAAAAAGACTACTGGTTTTAAGAAGGAAGAGGGGGGAAGTGAAGAGAGAAAGGGGAAAAGGGAGAGATGGAGGGAGAGAGAGAAGTTGAAAGATTGAAGGCTGGTTGCAGAATATCTGAGGTACAGAGCTATTCTGAGTGATAACAAGATCTAGTATGGGTCTGTGGGAATGTATAAGTTGTAGTGGAGAGTCATGGAATATAAAAGCCTATCTGTTGTATAACTATCGCATTTACATAATAAAGGTAAACCAGGATGAAAAGACTCCTCACAGAAAAAAATATCTATAACCCTGTGTTCAAATCTTTAAGCACTGTGAAAGTATGATATAAAATCAGCAAAAGGTAGAGATGAGGATGAGGTGAATGACCTTTCAAGAGGATATGAACTTCAGAGGAGGAGAACTGTGGTCTGAAAACCCTTTGTATAGAGCCAGGAAAATATCACCTCCATTTCCTGCTCTCAAAATAGGCATCACCTTCATCCAAAGGGACCTGTGTGGTCAGAGAAGTCAGGTTTCCTTTCTGGCAAAGAGATACAAAGCTTGTTAGGGGAAGATTAGCAGTATAGGAAAGTTTATTAACAATAGAATGATATTTTAGTGGATAACATGGGGTTAGTAGGAGACTTAACAAAGTCTACTATGTCTATGATTATGAGAAAGAAAACAGAACAGGTAGAAACAAGGGACTGAAGCAGTCCACTTTGTTCAGCTGTAGATACCACAGAGCCCTAATCATTATCCATGCTTCATCATCCTAACATAAGGAAGCTGTATGAGCCACTTACCTTCTCTGCTTCCAACCATAAAGCAAACACCACTCTAATGATTATCCAGGCTTAAATTTAGGAGGTTGTACAGATTCCTGACATCAGAGAGAGAGAGCGAGACACCTTGGATTAGTGGTGTCTGACCCTATAAATACTTATATAAATATAAGTCTGAGTTATTAAGTCCCTTTTTTCCCCTTCACACTTGAGTCCCTTTATTCGTTCACCCTCAGGCCCCTTTTCCCTTCACCCTCTTTTTCCCTTCGCTCTTCTCCCTCTTCTTGCTAGTGTCCCATGATCTTCATTTTATTCAATTTATATAGCTACTTACTACATACTACAAGGTGTACACTTGGCAGTTCTTTCCTTGTGGTACACGAGAACCTGGACTACTTTGGACCCATTCAACTGCAACAGAAAGAAAATGACTGAAGGGATTTAAATCGTAGGCGACAGGGTCATTAAGAAGCACACAAAGAATTACAGGAAGAGGAGAGAACAAGTGTAAATGCAACTATAATGCTATTTTTAGACTGAATATTGTTAGGAGAGATAAAGTAAATGATAATATAAATCAAATGAGACTCAAATTTTCATTTCATGTTGTGTGGGAGAGATGAGACAAAATGGTCATGATCTGGAAGACGTATGGAATACTAGTATAACCTTTCCTTTAAAGTTTTAGACTTAAAAAATAAATAAATAAAGTTTTAGACTTTAGGTTTAAACATTTTCTTTTGGGGAAAACATTTGGGCATTTCCTTGTGTTCCAATTTTCTCCATTTATTTATTTTCAGAAGTATATTGAGCACATGATCTCGGACCACCATACATCTAGTTCTTTTTTATTTCATTGTGCCAGCTTAGCTACTTACCTACTTTACTGTCTATTTCTTGGGCCATAAAACTCACCACTCTAAAGTATATAATCCAATGGTTTTTAGTATGTTCATAAGGTTGTGTAATATTGTTGTATTGCATAATAGTTCAGTAAAGTTCTACAAGATTATACATCACCCCTAATTCCAGAACACTTTCATCATCTATTTTGTGTATGTGTGCATGTGTGTGGTGCTGGCCATCAAACCCAGGGCCCTGTGCATGCAAGGCAAGAGCTCTACCACTAAGCCACATCCCCAGCACCATTTCCATCATCTAAAGAGAAACCTTGTGTCATTAAAGTTATACCCCCATCTTCCCCTACCTCCAACCCCTGCAACCACTACTCTACTTTTGGTCTCTGTTAATTTTACTATTCTGGACATTTTATAGAAGTAGAATCACAATTGGTCCTTTTGTGTCTTACTGCCTGAACATGTTTTCAAGGTTCATATATGTTGTCACACATATCAGAACTATTCTTTTTTGTAACTTAATAATATTCCATTGTACAGATATGTTGGTTTATCCATACATCAATCAGTGGACATTTGCATATTTCCACTGTTTTGGAATAATAATGCAGTGGACATTCAAGTGTCAGTTTGTGCGGATGTATTTTCATTTCTCTTGAGCACATACCTAGAAATGGAGCTATATGGTAACTCTGAGTTTGATTTTTTTGATAAACTGCCAAACTGTTTTCCAAGGAAGTTACATCACTTTACAATCCTGCTAGTAGTGTGTGAGAGTTCTGATTCCTCACCAGCTCCTATTAGTTTACATTTTTATACCTTCTATTTGACTGAGGGTATAGCTCAATTGTGGAGCACATACTTAGCATGAGCAAGGCTCTAGTATCCTTACAACCAAAAAAAGAAAAATAATGACAGTCCTTCTAGAGGGTGTGAAGTGTTATCCCATTGCAGTTTTGCTTTGCATTTCCTTAATGACTAACAATACTGAGCATATATTCATGTGCTCGTTCCTCCTTTGCATATATTTTGGGGAAATGTCCCTTCAGTTGTTTTTGCCAATTTTTAATGGGGTTATTTGTCTTTTTATTGCTGATATAAGAATACTTTTTGTGTGATGGATACTTGACTCATCAAATGATTTGTAAATATTTTCTCCCATTGAAGCTGGGGATTTAGCTCAGTGGCAAAAGCGCCTGCCTGGCAAGCACAAGGTTGTGAGTTTGATTCCTGGTACCGGAAAAAAAAAAAAAAAAAAAAAAAATATTTTCTCCCATTTTATGGGATTTTTTTTCACTTTCTTGTTAATGTCCTTTAAGTCCCAAAAGTTATAATCTTGATAATGTCTGATTATCTATTTTTTCCTTTAGTTTTTGTGCTTTCAAGATCATATCTAAAAAAATCTAAGATTTGATGAGCAATAATCGCACCTCGGATAAACCTCATTGGCTATGATACTGTCACTGTGCAAAGCTAACGTATTTATATCTCCCCTTTACATTCTCCAAAGCATCCCAGTAGATGATAACTTGTACGGACACCCTCCTAATAAATCTCTAATGCCAACTGAAGGAATCAGGGATAGACAATTAGAGAACTCTAGACAGCTGGATGAGTTAATACTAGCTTATTTTATCGTTAACTCACCCTAGCCACTGCTACCATTTGGCTTCTTCTGAAGGAAATCTACCAGTAATTTTAGTCACTATTTTTTATACATATTCAACAGTTTATTTTGAATACCAACTATGTGTCAAGCGTCTTTCCAAAGGAGAAAAACTGCCCCAGGAAATTACAGAGAAAACTTTTTAAAATGTCTTCCCAGCTGGGTATAGTGGTGCACAACTGTAATCCCAGGGTTCAGGAGGATGAGCCAGGAGAATTGCTGTGAGTTCAAGGCCAGATTGGGCTACACAGAGATTTCAAAGCCAATGTCTTAGTTATTTTTCTCATTGCTGAGACAAAAATACCGGACACCTACGGTTAAAGAAGGAAAGGTTTATTTTGCTCACAGTTTGTAGAGGTTTCAGTTCAGAGTTGGCTGGCTTGAAGGCATGGTGGCATAGAAGAGGGGCATCACAGAGGAGAAACAGTTCATAAAAGGCAGCAAGGCAGCAAATGACAAGCGATGACCGTCTTCTGTTCCTTATGTCCTATCCAAGCTACCCACTCTTAGGACAGGTAGCACTCACTGGGACAGCCTTCATCCAGAATACCATCATGAATAAATACCAGCATGACATCCTTGACCCCAGAACCCGCCCCCTCCCTAGATTTAGGTACAAGCCATAACTGCAAGCCTGAACTACATAGCAAGACCTTGTTTAAAGAAAACAACTCTTTTCCTCTTTGTAAAAGCAATATAACAATAGAAAAATATTGGAAAGATTAAAAAGTGCATAGTCTTATTGTTCGGGTATAATTTTTCATTTTTTATTTATTCCCTTATAACCCTTGTTTATAATTACATAGTGTTATGTTATTTAGCAAAAGGAATGATATATTTTTGCTTCTTAAGCAGTTAATAGCTATCATAAATAAGCAAATTTCTTTATTTTTGTTCTCAGTGTAAGAGAGAGGAAGCAAACAAAAGGAGAATTGTGTAAGTCAATAAAATTTTATTAAGATGAGCAAGTATGATCTATAAATGGATTTGTGCTCTGCTCTGTCAATGTCTGCAGGTTGGCAAATTGAGTTCAAGAGCATATAATTCTATTCCAAATTATTCACATTTTTCTTTTACTTCCTAATCTCTGAGTCAGGCTCCACTGATTATGTTAACTATATTATATTTGTAATTTAATTGCTAGCTGTTGTTCATACTGGTCAGTTAAACTGCATCTAGATAAGTTTCTCTCCTCTAAGTTTGTAGTGAAAGAAGAGGTTTAACCTATAAACTAATTGTTATTAGAATTTTCCCCCAAAATAATGTGTCCCAAGATCTGTAGATCTGTATGTCTGTATTCATACAAACAGTAACTGATATGAATTTCCAAAGGCATTTTTATAATATTAAATAGTTTTTCCTCACATATGATAATTCAGCAAGAAAACTATCAACCAATGTCGAATGTTGCCTTTTTGCTAAGTTCAATTTCTTGAACTAGACAAATAACATTAAATTGTGGATTTTATTACAAATTATTTGAGTTACTATTATCTTGTTTTATTCCAATATATTTGATTTCTAAGTGGATGATCATCTATTATCAGTTTTCACTTTCAAGTAAATCTGGAATTGGTAAATAAGATTTCTTTGGGATGCCCTCTATGCTACTTGTAAATAATGAAGCATCCCTAAATCAAAGCATTAATTTATTTTCTGAAGTTACCTGTCTACAGGCAACTAAGTGGCTTACCTAAAGAACTTCCAGCGGAAGTCAAGGGTTTGTGTGATATTTAACATAGCCCTTCTTCTCATACTACCTCCGGCTTGACCTATCCCACTCCTTGGGTTTTGGCTCCTGTTTAGAATAGAGCGGCTAATGTCATTATATTTTGCTGTTCCTTCACCTTGATAGATTAACTCTATGATTAATTTGGCACAGGATGGTGTTTCCTGTGGTTCCCATCAGGGATTTTGTGGCAGGGAAAAATTGACAAGCAGACCAAGGACTCTCTTCTAATTCCCTTCAGCTCCATTTCTATTGATTCCCCACAGACATCTCCTCTCTTTTTAGAGTCTGCTCTAGATCTCATTATCCAAAGCCTCCTCTCCCTGGCCACCGCAGGTGTGTGACTGCTTGATCCTCTCCTCTCTGCTGGAATATTCCTGTCCTACTGCTTACCCTTTCAGGGTCACATCCTCCACACCTTGCAAGGTGAAAACTATATTAAAGCAGTAAGCCGGTTGTGATCGCCAGGGTCTTCTCTCCCAGCCCAGGGTACAGCGTTTTAACATTGGCTTTCTGAAATTTCTAAACAAAACAAAACAAACCAGAGAAATGGTTCGATGAGATGTTAAGCCAGGTATGAGGGAAAGGGGAATCATAGCGGAGTACAAAATCACTTTAAATTCTATTTACCCTTTGCCAACCACATTTAGCTACGTGTTTTTCTTCAGTGTATCAGTGATCACAGTAACTTTCCTTTCTCATCAGGCCCTTCAAGCTTAGTTCTTGCTTATGACAGAAATTTTGGAACAAAATCATAAAGGTTATATACATGTAAAGTACTGTGTTTCTTCATCTGATCAGAGAAAGAGAATTTGGAAGGAACCCCTAAAGTATAAACATCATTGCAGTCTTTCTTATCTAACGTATTAGCAAATACATAATTGCATGTCTCCCATTGCTCAGTATTCCTACTTAGAAGAACCAGCCCTGAATTTAACTGCTTTCTTTGAGATCAAACAGCCTTCTATTACTTCCTTGACATTATGATGCAAGATCTATGCTGCTATGATTAAGCACTTCTTTGACGGAGTATTTACAATGGTAGTTTGCCTACTGAGGGACTCCCACCCATGGCCAAAACTTCTTGTTGGAAATTTAGTACTAAAAGCTCTCACAGATTGCAGCAGGCTCAGCAGTTCATAGGCAAATAATGTGTAATAGACCAAAACGTGGAAAAGCTAAGTCACAAAGGGCTTGTGGAACTATTGTTGGACTGACATATCAGCGTCATTTCAGACTTTGGATCACACTGAAATTGACAGAGTGAAAGCTGCGCCCAGCCTATGAGTTTGTGACATGAGCTTGTCACATGTGCACTTGTCCTTTGCGGTGAAATCTAAAACCATTGATCAGATATGTTTGAATAATAAATTAATACATGATATCACATGGCAAGCTAAGTGGGTAACTGCTGGCTTCATATCTTATGGACCATTAAATACCAACAGATCTACTTCTGAGAATGTTTCACACATTGGTGGGAAATTATTTTGTTGCAGAAAACCAATAAAATGCAGTATAATGTTTTATAGTGATAGGAAAATAAATAGAAAGTTTATACAATTCTCCATTCGCATAATGAATCCAATGATTGCCTTCTGTATGCCAGACAGTAGTAGCAACTAGAAAACTGGAGCAAGCTAGGATGAGAAGCTAAGGTAAGTGCCTAATTATTTTAGCTGTCACTGGACAATAGGCAACAGTTATCAGATTGGATCTTGACTCCTCAGAACACCTCTAAAAAAGGAAATAGCTTTCTCATTTTATGAGCAAGGAAACTGAGTTTAAGAGATAAGAAGTCATTTTTCCTGGGTTTTACCTACTAAATGGTGGAATTAGAATTTGAATATGTCACTGATTCCAAAGCTATGTTCTTTCCAGTAATTATAACACTGTTTATTATTGTGACTTAAAATTTCAATTTGCGATTGAACAAAGTATAATAATAGATGAAAGGTGGGACACGCTTCCATTTGTTAGGTGCTATTTTTAAGAGTTCTGCCCTTGTTTTCTTATATTTTCTTTTCTTTTTTTCTCTTTCTCTTTCCTTGTGTTGTCAGCTTTAGGTGGAAAAGTTCTGAATTTGTAGCTCTAGTCCTGACCCATCTTCTAAGCTATAGTCCCACGTTTCCCCTTACATGCCTTACTGTGATCTCAATTGTGACATGTTCAAATTAACCACTTAGCTGGGCATGGTGGCGCACGCCTGTAATCCCAGCACTTGGGAGGCTGAGGCAGGAAGATC
>NW_004955409.1:29191274-29194290 GCF_000276665.1 Chinchilla lanigera
AAAAAAAAAAAAAAAAAAAAAAAAAAATTTTACTGCTGTTATTCTGTACCATATACTCAGTAAAAAAGGAGTTGCTTTCTCTGCTCTGGACCCACACAAATTATTTTCCAGAGTTTCAATATCTAATAAAGTATAAAGAATATCCTCATCCATGCTTATCCATTTTCAAAGCCCATATCATTTGTTTTGAGATGAGGTCTCACTATGTTGCCCCAACTGGCCTCATACCCTGGGCTCAAGAGAGCCGCTTACCTTAGCCTCCTGAGGAGCTGTGACTACAGGCGTGTGCCTGGCATCAGCTCTTTTTAAATGTCATCTCTTTCTTACATCCCTCATGCCTCCCAACTGGATTTCATAATAATTGCTCTCTTTCAGGATCCCATAATACTTTCATACCTTTCTCAGGGCAATTTACTGTAGCCTATCCATATTTCATATGTATTATCTATATTGTATCCTTTATAGTAGCCTATACACACCTACACATTGTATATGCAAATACACATATAAACATACATATATAGGTACCCATATGTGTGTATGCATACATGTATCCATATTAGATATGCATATGTTTGTGTGTATGTAGTATGTATGTACTGTAGAGATTAGTATACAACTATATCTAAATTATGACTGGTTTATATAGCATGCATATTTATACAGTGCTGTAAATAACAATATGTATATATATTGAGGAATAAAGAGAATGTCAAGGGGCCTGACTGGCAAGGGATTTTGGAGACTGAGCAGGATAGAAAGGGATTATAGGCTGGGCGTGAGCACAGAATGTGGAACAAGGGTAAGGGAAGGGAATAGGGGTGGAGTTCTAGGTGACTTGTTCGGGGACTTCAGAACCTTAATGGGGTAAGGCCAGCATCTTCCAGGGGAAGGTGATTGTTTACAGGGAGGAGTAGCTCAAATAAGCAAACTTTTCTTTTTGGTACCGAGAATCAAACTCAGGACCTTGCACTTGCCAGGCAGGCGCTTGTGCCGCTGAGCTAAATCCCCAGCCCCTGAGAGAGGAGTTATAAATGTGGAAGGACAGAAACTAGAATGAACCATGTGATGCTGGATCACTGAGAAGATAGGGATTTTCAATACCGATTATTAAAAAAACAGAACTGTAAATATGTATGTTGAGTATACATATACAGATCTACCATATGAGAATGAAGCTATAAACATTTCCCAAGCTGCATGCTTGGAGCCATTTGGGCTGTAATATCCCAGTGGCAATCAACAAGGCTAGTACTCTACATTCTCAACTAAAAAGAACCACAACTCCTGGAGAAGTGGCTGCATCCCGGTTGGGGCGAAATGAGCCTGGCATATCTCATTCTGCCAAAAACCAAAGAGTGCTTGAAGAATGATGGGTGTATGTCTAAAGGACTCCGAGTAGTAAAATGTTAATGTAGAATCTGAATGATGGGTATATGGTGTATAATACTTTTTTAAATGTTCTGGTTTGGTTTTTGGTTTTTCTCTGGTACCAGGAACCGAACTCACGACCTTGCGCTTGCCAGGCAGGCGCTTTTGCCGCTGAGCTAAATCCCCAGCCCCCAATGTTCTGTACTTTTAAAATGTTTTACAGGAAAATGTTAGGAAAGAATTTAAATACACACACAGAGACCAGAATAAATGGGTTTCCTGTTGACCAAATTTAAGACCACTTGAGCATCAAAATAAATGATGGAGACCTATTTCATGAAATAGGAAACTCTGAACACATACTAATACAAATATATAGTAACTCTTTGCGTTTGTGTGTGTGTGTGTGTGTGTGTGTGTGTGTGTGTGTCTTTTTGAGACAGGGTCTCGCTATGCAGTTCATGCCAGACTTGAGCTTACTTTGTATCCCTCTCTGGTCTCGAGCTCTCGATTCTCCTGCCTAAGCCTCTGAGTGTTGGGAACAAATATATTAATTCTAATTTTGATGAGAAATAAGATTATTAACAAATACCTTGAAACAAAGTAGCTTCAAAGAATCTCCCTGTCCCCAAATACACATTCATTATAAAAGTTTAAAAAGTAACTTTCCAATGGAAAAGCCTGGCAGACACCACATTACAATAAATATCAATAATGAGAGAAATTAAATTGTGCCATCTGATAGGATGTGATAAAAAGAATACCCCATCACTTCTGTGAGTCTCCTATCAAAGATACCTTTCCTAAATCTAATAGAAGTAAATATCAAGACAGACCCAAAGTGCAGGCCATTCTATAAAAGTAAGTGGCGAGGGCCAGCTGCAGTACCATACAATTCCAGTAGTCTGGAAGGCTGAGGCAGGCGGATCGCAAGTTTGAGCAAGATTCTCCAAACTGACAAGGATATAAAATTCAAAGAAAGACAGAACAAGTGTTCCAGATTGAAGTCAACTAAAGATAGACAGCAAAACATTAAAATGCTTGATTCAGAATTGAATTCTTTTACCATAAAGAACATTATTGAGACAACTGACACAACAGAATGTATCACATAATTTTATTCTGATAATTATATTGTGATTATGTAGAAAGTGCTTAAGAATGGTATCAACAATTTAAACCTCAAGGAGTTCAGGAAACAAATGTTATTTGTACTATATTTGCAAAGATTGTTTGACCTTGAGATTGTTTCAAAATAAAAACAAAAATTACACGCAAAACTCTGATGATAGTGGGGAAGTGGACATGACTTAGGCCCCAGAGGCCGCTAGTCCCAGTCTGGCCATCCCTTTCAACATGTACACCCACGGCACTGGTCCTGCTTGAATTTCTCCAGGCTCCAGCTGTGTCCGCGCCTTCCGAAGCCCCAGCGTTACACCCGCGGATTCTGGCTGCCTATACAAACAGCCAAAAATAGTCGTGGCCGGAATCTCCGGACCGCGAAGCTTCTGTCCTAGACTCAACTTGGGCTTCAGTCGCCTCCATCGGTGTTTCGGTGGTGAAGCAGTCAGGCCTGCCACAGTGGGCGTTCGATGGCTCCACGGCCGGCTGCGGGGCCTCGGACCAGGCGCGGCGCAGGGCGCGC
>NW_004955409.1:29194843-29270638 GCF_000276665.1 Chinchilla lanigera
GTCGCTCCTGCGCGGAGGCCGCGCCCTGCGGGCCGCGGCGGCGATTTCCCGGGAGCGGGAGGGCGCGCCGCGCTGCCTTCGCGGAGGAGCGCTCTTCCCGGCCCTCGGGGGAGGGAGGCTGTGCTGCCGCGGCGTCGGCTTAGAGCGAGAAACCGTTTCCTTCGCTCCGCTGCCCGCCCGCACAGCGTCGTTCCGAGTGATTAGGAACCTTTAGAAAGCCCGTAAAAGGCTTCGTGGTGCTTATTAACCACCGTAACGCGTACCTCCGGCAAGTTAAGTTAATTTGAACTGTCAAGTCGGGTGAAAGATGGCCCGAGCGCCTTCCTTAAAGGTCATAATTTTTTCGTGGGTTTTTGGGGTTTTTTTTTTTCCGGTACCGGGGATCAAACTCACGACCTTGCGCTTGCCAGGCGGGCGCTGTGCCGCTGAGCTAACTCTCCAGCCCCTAAAGGTCATAATTATACGTTCTTGTCTGCGTTCATTTACTCAGCAAATGTTTAGCGCGTTTTATGTGCCTCCTTGGCGCCCGGGAAGAACTGACAGCCTTAAGGAGACGTTAAAAGTTTAAGAAAGAAAAAAGGGACCCACGAGTACAGTCAAGAACTTTGAAAGAAAATCCTTTCCGGGAGATTAAAGTTAGGGAAAGTAGGAGTGTCATGAGAACTGAGCGTTGCAAGACTTGGGCGGGGAAAATTGTTTCATTTTCCAGACCTTTTAAGAAATATGTCTTTCACCGAAATGTATAATAGGTATTGTGAAATAGAAAGAAAACGTCCAAATGGGAAGAGGAACTTGGCGGGCGGGGGGGGGGGGCGGGGCCGGTGGAGAGGGAGGAAAGGAAGGAAGGGAAAAGGAAAAAAATGCGAAAAGAAGGAAAAAGTGGAAACAAAGCTTTTGTAAATAGGGAGGTGGGTGGAGAGTAAGGGAGGGTAGAGGAATGGGGAAAAAATACTGTGTACAGGTACAAATTCCCTATAATGAATGTAATCATTATGTATACCTAAAATGTACCAATAAACTTATAAACAGATATTTTTTAAAAAGAAGTATGTCTTTGAGAAATTTTATTTAAACTGAGATTTGTTTTACATTTTAAAACTGTGGACTTTTTTCTTTAATAAAATGTGTAAGAATAGTGACGGAGAATACTGGAGGTTGGATTTGTAGTACTTCGGAATGCCCCTGTTTACTTAGGTAGTATAGAATAGGAAAAAGACCCTTGGACCCAAGGAGACCAGAATTCTATCTTAAGTTTTTTCACTACTATTTGTAGATTTTCGATTAAATCACTTCTCCTTTTTCTTTGCTCATTAACTATTTTACTTTAGCGATGGAAAAATATTTAACTCCAAAATACCTTTTAAATTTTTAAATTCTTTATTCTCTACAGGAAGAATTATTTCTTTATTTGCCTTTATGCAATGCATTTATCTTTCTTCCATCCAAATTTATTTCATAAAAGGGATTGAAGTAATTTGTAGTAACCTTTATGAGCTGTACTTAATTATGAATAAGAGGTTAAAGACTAAGATTTTTTAAAGTTGTAAAATTATTTTATTCTAAATTCTGGTTAAGCAGCTTAATGGTGTATGCATTTTTAAAAACGTTTTATTGAGTCTTATGTTCATTAATTATCTCAGTGTAATTGAAAAATCTGAAAGTCCTTTAGTCGAACTATAGTTCCCTTTTTTTAAAAAAAAAAAAGCATTTACGCTTTTTAAAGAGATGTGGACAAACTGTTACAGGCGTCACTTAAGAAATTAATTTAGTGGAGCCTAAGAAGTTAGTACAAACCCTTAGTTTATTCATTGAGTCCATTGTCTAGCTAGTGTTAAATTCTTCTAATTAGAATAGGAGATAGATAATGGGGAAAGGGGGAGAACCCACATACACAGCTGCAAAATGCTTAAGTCTTAATTCCAGAGTCCAAAAGCCTCTGAAACTTTTTTCTTCATTAATTTGGCAGCAGAATATGGCTTGAATGGATACAACTGCTATTTATAGTCATTTATCCCATCTTACGTGAATGTGCTTATTTTTTTGCTGCGGAGGTGTCAGTTTAAGGACAGAGTGCTGCGGGTTGACACAACAGATGGTATGGTATGTTCGTTCTATAACGTGTGGGCCATGGGAGTGATGCCCAGAAGACAGAGTAATACAGTTACTCCAGAGGGCTGTACTTACAGAATTAAGAGGCTAGCTAGATGTCTGGCTTTGCCTCAATGCCCACAATGAAATCTCCCTTCCCAGGAAAAGGTGGGAAAGTTTGAGATGTGGAATGGAAAGTGAAAAATTGCTCAGGAATAGCCAAAGAAAAAACACTAGTTTTAAAACACGTTTAATACTGATTTGCAGTCCAGGTGGAAAGGTCTCTTGGAAGCCGATGTCTCTAGAAGATCTAACACTTAACAGTGAGCTTTGAGGTAGTGGAGACAAAGTAAAGTGATGAGAAAGAACTACAGAGTTACAAGGATTAGCAGTTATGGCAGTAGCTGTCAGTAGTAGCAGTGATTACACAGTGTATGAACTAAAAGCACATGGACCTGAAACTAGTTATGGGTGTTAACCTTCTTCCACTTAAATGTCATTTTAACCTTAGACAAACTTGCTTTTTGTTTTCATTATTACTAATTTTTTATGTGTGGGGATCAAACTCAGAGCCTTGTGAATGCTAGGCAAACTGTCTTATCACTGAGCTACATTCCCAGCCCAGGGACAAACATCTTAATGCATTGTCTTTGTAAAATGTCTACCTTCATTACATCCAGCTTCTGCCATTTTTTGCATCCCTAATAGCAGTAGAAAACGGTTGCTGTTGCAATACTTTGGAAAAACAAAAAAGGAAAGCACATCACTTGTGGCCTTTTGTTACCCCAACTTTCTAAAATTCTTTGTCCTGTAACCCCCATTCCTGTCCTGTTCCCCGCTAGCTTTTCTGCAATGTAGGACAGGGCCCCCCCGCATCAATTCTTGAAGCTTGGTGTATTTGCTATTCTTAGTGCCTCATATTTTTTAATGGAGAGAAACAGCATTCTTCCCATTCCTACCAAGTTTCAGGGAAATATTCCTGGAAATGTTATAATGAATGCGATGAATGTCTATCTATCATCTATCTGTATCTGTATTTATTTATTTATTTATTTATTTTGAGACAGGGTCTCATAATGTAGCCCAGACTGGCATCAACCTTACAGTGATCCCCCTGCATTAGCCCCCTAAATGTTAGGATTACAGGTGTGCATTACTGTGCCCAGCTTCCATTATATATTGAAATAAGATAATTAGTTTTCTGCCTGGGCATATTACAAGTTCAGCTTTTGTGGTGTGACTAAGAAAATAAATTCATTTGATTATATAGAAATTTATACTTAGGGGCTGGGGATTTAGCTCAGCGGCAAAACGCCTGCCTGGCAAGTGCAAGGTCGTGAGTTCGGTTCCCGGTACCGGAGAAAAACCAAAAAAAAAAAAAAAAATTTATACTTAGAATTTCAGAAATCAAATTTTAAAATTTATAGTGCAGCAAACCTTTTTTGGAAAGGATACGTATATAAAAGTTAAAAATACAACATTTTTATCTGAACTCATAAGTTTTGAATATTTTTAGTTAATTAAAACTGTATTCTTGGAGTAGCTAAGAGAATACTTTGTAGGACTCAACATTATATAATTGGATATAAAATATTAATCACATCCGACTCCTTTGAAGTAGAAGGATGACATTAACTTGTTATATACCGTAAGAAAAACTACTATTATATTATGAACAAAAAGGAATTTTTAAGTTTTTTGATCTATAATAGTCTGTTGATTGTATTGTGTAGAACACCAGTTATATGAGATATTCCCAGCGGGTATAAGAAGAAAAAGGTGGTAGTGGAGGACAGACCTGTAGTTCGACTATGTTGAGAAACATCATGCTATATTAGAACATGTGTATGGAGAAACCCTGGTAAGGAAGACTGCCGACCTCAGCATTTTCCAAAAGTATTTCAACTTGGATTCTCCTTGCCCCACCCTCCCGCCCTGAGAACACTTGTTCTCCTTTGGCACTCTGTGGTAAACACTGCTTTGTCTGTAAGTCTGTCTCTTGGCGTGTAAAACCTCTGTACTTTCAGTTTTCATAATTATAATTTTTAATGAAAACCTCATTCTTTAGCACATCAGATTGTAATCATTTCTCTAGTGTTAGGGTTTTAAGGTTTCCAGTTTCCACATCTACAGTGCTATAATTAACACCTTTACACTTCTGAATTTTCCATGTTCTTTCCCATAGAAGTCTCAAAAACTGAACCCTTATCAAATGGTTTGGATAGTTTTATGACTTCTGATATAGTTTATTTTTTTGCGGAAGAGTCGAAATATTTGTATTGCCATTACTCATATAAAACTATTAGCTTTTCTAAAATCTCAGTATTAGCTCAAAGTTTTTATATTTATCATAGTGAGGTTTAATATATGTGTAATTTTTAAACAATTCAGCTAATTCAAACTTCGTATTTTTTATTTTTTTGTGACAGAATCTAGTTCAGGCTGGTCTTGAACTCAGTATGTAGCCCAGGCTGGCCTCGAACTCAGCAATCCTATTGCCTCAGAGGCCTCCTGAGTGCTGGGCTTACAGGTATGTGCCACCACACCCAGCAAACTATTTCTTATTGAGTTTAAATCACTAACATTTCAAAGTATTAACTGATGATAACCAGTTTATGTTTAGGGTTGTTACAGAACATATAAGAAAAACTAAGCTCATACAAAATGTCTTAAGTTTGAATTTCATTTTAGAGATTTTCCTGTTTTCTTCTGCAATTGATTTTTTTAAGGTGGCTTTTAAAATAGTGAATTTATTGTGGAAACAAAGAAGCAAGATATTTTGGATTCAAAAGTGAAATAAATGCAGACTAGATTTAAAAATCACCAAACTGTAATTTAAAGAACTCTAAATGACTGACTTTAGTGTATATTTTACCCTAAAGCCAGGAAAGTAGTATAGTAATTAAGGAGTCAGCAAACTAACTTTAGGATCATGCCTAGAGATGAGTAAAATAGGGTAACAAAAATACCACATACTCTCTTTATGGATCGAGCACAGCCTTCTTTAGCCACTATGTCAAGCATGAGCTAATGATCTAGGTGACCTGTAATTTTGCAAACCCTAAATTACAAATGGGAACCGGAGGACAGGGTAGAATGGTCTACCTTCTTTCTAGATTAAATAATTACTGTATTTTTTGGAAAAGTTTGGAGTTCAACATTTATACATGTTTCCTGAAGTGCGTGTCTCGAAGAGTTGGTTTCTTTTTTTCTTCATTCTTTTAACCAGAACTAGAGAAAGTTAGGCTGGAAGTTTAGTTGACCTCTCGCTATGTCTTTTAGATAAGCATCAGAGAAAAATTACTGAAATTTAAGTGTGAAACGTATTCAAAACCTCAGGCACTTGATACATTCTTGAATCAGTTTCATTTAGTGCGTAGGGATTTTTGTGTGTTTTGAACTACTCTTCTTGAATCCTAGAAGGAAAAAGCTTAACAAGCAATGTTTATTGTTTAAAAAATAAACCCATCTTGTGTCTGTGTTCTTTGGTTAGCTGTGATTTTCTTCTTTCCTTCTTCAAGATGATTTTAGGAAATAAAAATTACCAAAAAGATTAAGAATACTTCTTTCTCCCAGTAAATTTCAACATATTTCCTTCTGTGCCACAGTGATGGCGGACCTTTTAGAGATGACCAGCTTGTTTATCGCTAAGTGCCAACACTGCAATTAAACCTGATACTGACATTTTAGTTTTAACGCACACACACACCCATACCTTGACATCTTTTGTCTCAAAAGAAAAAGAAATCACATGCATGACATAGGTTTGCCACCACTGATCTAATAAACACTGGGTAGAAAAAATTGTGTTAGCATGTTCTGTCAGGACTGGCATCAGCAGCCTCTATCTTTCACATTGTTGAAGGCACTTACATTAACTTGCCTACATAAATTTGATGCTACCTTATTTTAAGATGGAAAAGTAATCCTTTTTGATAATAATTGTTAACTGTTCTTGGACTTTAAGTGAGTTACTTTAGAAAACCCTAGTCCTTGAAGATTGATTCTGCTGTTTTCTAACAATAGTCAGCAATAATCTGGCTAATAAAGACACTAGGAAGTATTATTCAAGTTAGTCATTAGCCTCTGTTACACTATGCTTGACCTTTGAAAGCTGAGTGTAGGTGAAATCACGAAGTGTCAATATTCAGCCATTCTTTCTCCAGTATGAATGTCAGTTTCATATATGAGCTTGTAGGTTACTTAGTGGTTCTCTTTTGTTTTGAGATAAGACTTTACTTTGCTGTGCAGGCTTGCCTTAAACTCTTGGACTCAAATGTTCCTCCTCCATCAGCCTCCCAAACTGAGACTACAAGTGCACACTACTGCATCCAACTTAGCTTAGCGGTTCTTAAATTTTTCCATTAAACTGGTATTCTTATCATCAGGGGTTGCAATTTTGTTAGAGGAAGTCTAGAAAGACATTTTTGCGAGGTGTGATGGCACATGCCTGTAATCCCAGCACTCAGAAGGCTGAGGCCAGAGGATCACCACAAGTTCTAGGCCAGCCTGATGTACACACCGAGACCCTATCTCAAAAAAATGTAAGACACTGTCATGCTCAGAATTTCCTTGAAGTCATATATTTTCTTTAAATACTTTTATTAGTTTTGCTTTCTGTTGCATATTACATGTGTATTTATCAATATAAAATAGTGTTTTAAATTAATGTCAAAAGAAAAATCTTAAAATATGTTCCTCTAAGTCTAGTAATAAGCCTCTCGTTTGTTCTTTTGGCACATTGCTATGTACTGCTGTTTGAGAAACATGATCTGCACAGTGTCTTGGTGCCTAAGGTCTAGTTCCCCTCTGTCCATCTCTCAGTCCCTTTCCCATTTGTGAAAGACCTGTCTCCCTGTTTCTTACTATCTTTTATTTACCTCTTTATATATTGAGTTTCTCAATGTAAGAAGAACCATGCGGTATTTAAGCTTGTGTGTCTGATTTATTTCACTTAACATTATGGTCTCAAGGTGCATCCATTTCCTACAAATGACTCAAGTTTATCCTTTATGGCAGAGTAATGCTCCACTGTGTGTAAATATTACTTTTTTCTATCCTTTCATTTGCTGATGGATGTATAGGCAGCTTCAAAGATTTATTGTGAATTGTGCTGCTGTAAACATCACAATAACATGATACCTTTAACTCTTTCAGGAAGATACCTAGTAGAAGGGCAATACCTGAATCAAATGTTTAAGAAGTTGTACAGTAATCTAAGAGATGGACAGAGGGGGCAGGTAAAGGAGAGGAAGGAGATGAACTGAGATGTGTTATATACATGTATCAACTCTCCAGAAGGATGTAATCATTATGTACCACGAACATGTACAAAACACCCATAATGATAAAAATGGTTGAAAAAATTTAAAATATATGAGTACATATTGATTCTTCTACTTTACAACAATATCTTTTATGTACTTACCCTAAAACCAGCAATTGAATAGAGTAAAAAAGGCCTTTAGATGCTTCTTAGGTTAAAAGGCCTTCAGATGCTTCTTAGGTTAAAATCAAATCAAATAGCTTTAGTTTTTTGAGGGATCTATACTGATTTCTATAATGGTTGCGTGCATGTGTCTTCCCATCAACAGTGTACAATGTACAAGAGTGTACTTGTGCATATTCCGCACAGCCTCACCAGCACTTGTTATTTGACTTCTTGATGATCTCTAATTCTTTCTGGAGCAAGATGGAATCTCAGTATTGTTTTAATTTGTATTTCATAGCCAGGGACGTTGAACATTTTTTCATGTATTTACTAACTGTGCTTTTTCTAAGAAGTGTCTATTCATTTTACTTGCCTCCATTTTTACTTGCTCCCATTTTTTGATTGAGTCTTTTGTTTTAGGTGGTCTAACTTTTTTAGTTCTTTATATGTTCTAGATATTAGCCCTCTGAGGAGTAGCTGGCAGATTTTTTTCCCGTTCTGTAGGTTGTCTCTTCACTCTGTTGTTTGTTTCATTTGCTGTGCAGAAACTTCTTAATTTGGTATGATCCCGTTTGTAGATTCTTAATGTTATTTCTTTTCCATTTGGGCTTTTGTTCAGAAAGTCCTTGCCCATTCCTGTGTCTTCAAGAGTTTTCCTATTTTATCTTTTATCAGATTAAGTGTTTTTGTTTTAAATTTAGATCTTCGATTCATTTTGATTTGAGTTTAGTCCATGTGAGATACATGGTTCTAGATTCAGTCTTGTGCATATGGATAGCTAGTTTTGCCAATACTGTTTATTAAAGAGGCCATCTTTCCTCCAGCTTATGTTTTCCGCCCCTTTGTCAAAGATTATATCTTCTGTACTTATTAAAAATATAAGATGAATGATCATAACAGACACCTGTTAATGTTTCACTTTGGAGCAGAAGTTAGTGTTGTACTGGCAGCATTTTGATTAATACTGTACTTCATACTATGTTGCATTCATGGAGAACCCTAATATACATTAGCCTCATTAAACACCCTACAGATGAAAATCTCTAACTTTGTTTTAATCCAAGACCCCCAAATTTTTAAAATGAGAAACTAGGTTTGTGTTTAAGAAGTTGTACAATAATCTGATGCCTGCTAATATCCTCAAGTTATCTACAAGTTCTGAGCTTTTTAAAAAAGTAGCTAGCCTCGAGAATGCGTGAGAGAGTGGTAGCATAGCATGTAATGCTTAAAGCACATATCTGCAGTCAGATATCTTAAATATGGGACCAGTTTCTCTGTGACCTTACAAACCTCCTTAGTTCTCTGCTGAAAATGACTGGTATGAATTGGAGCTGTAATAGTTTTATAAAATATTTTTCTTAAGGGGCAGTTAACTCCACTTTGAAAATCATATTAAATATATTGCTATATATGTTCACTTTCAGTAAACTAATCACTTTATAATCTCAACAGAGTCATAAGAATGGAAAATAATAGAAAAATTAGAAAAATAACATTTCTCAGGTGCTTATAGAGTTGTAGTTACATTAACCACTTAATAGTAACCCAGAATATCACTTGGGCAGCGTATTT
This sequence comes from Chinchilla lanigera, assembly GCF_000276665.1. Taxonomy (NCBI): domain Eukaryota; kingdom Metazoa; phylum Chordata; class Mammalia; order Rodentia; family Chinchillidae; genus Chinchilla; species Chinchilla lanigera. Next base: position 29,203,935 of record NW_004955409.1, read on the forward strand.
GTTTACACCTGGCTATCCTGATAAGTGTTGCTCAGGCAGGTGTCATTTCAACCAGTTAATTCTTGTTTGGAGACACATTCATGTCTGTTTCATATTGACTATTTTTTATGTTTTTTTTTTAAATTTAGAACATTGTATTCACCTTGGACGTTTGTTTCTAGTGAAATTCAATAAGTTCTGATTATTTTCTTTTACTAATTCATGTTTATTTTATTTGTGACTAATAACCTATAATTTTGTGCTACCATCTATAAAAACTCTTACCATAAGTACATCAGATATAATTTTTATACTAATCCAGAACTCAGTGATATTCTTTGTTTTGTTTTGTTTTGTTTTGTTTTGTTTAGACAGGGTCTTGCTATGTAGTTCAGGCTGGCCTTGATCTTGTGAGCAGTTCTCCTGCTTCAGCTTCCCTAGTGCTGGGATTACGCAGTGATACTCATTTACAGTACAAAATGGACATGTTTGGGACACTGAGACTGAATAGGAATGAAGTGCCAAAACATTTGCAAAAGAAAAAACTGAAAACAGGAGAAATGTTAGCATATCAGAGAGGAAATGTCTGTGTTATGAAATGGAAAGACAAAAAAGATGTCTGTGTTATCAACTGTTATAATACAGAAATGATAGAACTTGACAAAAGAAATGAGACTAAAAAAATTCTAATCATTGGGTCAGTGATTACAAGAATTCCATGGGTAGTATTGACAGAGTTGACCGACATCTAACAAGCTAGCCTGTAATTAAAAATTGAGGAAAAAGTATAGAATTTTTTTTTTTTTGAGACAGGGTCTCGCTATGTGTTTCAGGCTGGCCTCAAACTCACAGTGATCCTCCTGCCTTAGCCTCTTGATAGCTGGGATTACAGGCATGTGCCACCATGCCTGGCAAGATTTTCTTTTTGAGACGAGGTCTCACTATGTAGTTCAGGCTGGCCTTGAACTCACTTTGTCGTCCAGGCTGGCCTCAAACTCACAGCAATCCTCCTGCCTCAGCCTTCTAAGTGCTGGGATTACAGGCATGCACTATCATACCACGCTATTATAAAATGTTTATACACCTTCACAACCAGACAGTATGGAACTTGTTTGTTATTTATTCAAAACAAGGGGGTTCAAAAAGTTACTTACAGCTGGGGGTGTAGTTCAGTGGTACAAGCACTGCCTGGTAAGTGCAAGGTCCTCAGTTGGATTTCTGGTACCCCCACCAAAAAAAGTCATCTACAATTTAGATTAGGTCAGATAGACCAAATAATTGAAAAATACAGGCTAGCTGAAGGCCAACCAGGACATCCATCAATATCTTCACCATTACATTTAGTAGGTAGACATTTTATTGAAATTATACCACCCACAGAAAAAAAAGGCTAACACAACAGTGTAAAGTGTGTTGTTCAAAGAAAGACAGAAATTTTGGAAAGACTAGATGCCACTTTTCAGATTATAATGTATTGTGTATTGACTGTTTTAAGATAGACCATACACAGAAAAATGACTGAATAAATTTGATAGAATTGTTTTATGTTTCCTATTATAAAAATTAATGAAAAAATGCAATTTTTGGTCATCCTGTATTTAAATAATAGGACTGGTCAGTGGCTAAATGCAGCAGACTGCATTTGCACCTCTCCTCCTAAAGTGGGATTTCAGATAAGAGCAAGAGTATCTGTTACTTGCAAAATGCATTTGCTCATCACATTGATAGCACATTTATACTGTAGACTTGAGCGCTTAGAAGTGAGATTTTTTTCACCATGAATTGGCTGCTTCCTTTAGGAGTAATTTATGTGAGGAATGTATTGAGGACATTAGAGATAACTTTTTGCCCTGCTTATATGTGAAGCTATTTACTGAATTATTTATTATCACACTGTGTTAGCTATTTTGCTTCTTGATAGATCATTTTGCACCGCAATATTGCTGCTGCCTAAGGAAAAAAATGTCTCTTCAGCAGTCCTAATGACCTCTAGAAAGGGTAATTTGATTAAGATACAGTTTTCATTTGCCCTGGTGGTTATAAGCAATTTTTTTCTTTGATGCTGAGGTTATTTTTTTCCAGAATCATAAATATTGTATACAAACTTGCTTTTCACCTTCTGTATACTTACTAGATTTCTTCCAGAAATTATTTCTCTAGCATTTATTGACTTTATTCTTAATTGTGAGTATTTTGGCGAGTTCATTTTGATAATTTAAGAAAGAAGGTTTTTAGGATGTTTGTTTGGGACAGGGTCTCCAGGGGTAGGTAGTTGAGGCTGGCCTTAAACTCATCATGTAGCCCAGGCTGGCGGAGATCCTCCTTCCTCAGTCTTGAGCGCTAGTATTGCAGGTGCATACCACCTCAGCCAGGAGGAGGGCTTTCTGAAACAGGAAGCTAGAATCCATGATGCCTCTAAAACTGAGTTTCATGCCAGCATTGTTTTGTTCTGTGTTCCTAAAATTGACATTTCCGAAATTAATCTACATTGCATTTGTTTGTTTTGTTTTGTTAAAGGACTGTCAGTGGCAGGTCATAGGCATAGATGAACATGACTGGAAGGGGACCACACTGATCAGATGTCTAAAACCACAGATTTGAGAAGACAGCGATAGCTGGTGGAAGTGATTCCTTGGCCTGTGGGACTGGTGTCCTATAATTTAGAATATTAGCTGCAGGCAGAAGACACAAGACAAAAGACAGGAATTGAAAATTTAAATTACAAAAATCCAAGCTGGGTACAGTGGTACATGACTGTAATCTCAACCCTTAGGAGTCCAAGGCCTGGGCAATTTAGCAAGACCTTGTGGGTTCAATCCCCAGTACAGCATGTGCAGGTGCACACGCGCATGCATGTGCGCACACACACACCTATAAAATAATTTCTTTCCACTTTTATTTGTGATCTTTTTAAAAAATACAAGAAATAATTGAAGACCAGTAAAGTGATTGTTCACATACCCAGTAATTACATTCACCTGTTAACATTTTGCAATATTTTATGGCTGATTTATTACTTAAAAGTGCTTTATGGCAATATATTTGAGCATGTATTCCTAAAAATTACAAGAAAAAATGTCCCATAATCAATGCCATCTTATAGATGAATGTATATTTATATAGACACATATTTATATGTTAAATATGTTCTGGAAAGGTTGAGTGTACACAGGAGATACTGATGAATAAAACAAAAAACTGCTGTTGATTATTTGCTATAGCAAAATTAAAGCCACATTGGATCTGGGTCATAATAGATACGATCTATATTGTTAAATTCCTGACAGCATCCTCTGAGTGCCATGAAAAAGAAAAGTTTGCTTTTTTAACAAGGTTCACAGAGATAAGAACACTCTGCCAGCTGAAATGGAACTGTTTCCTATAATTCTTAGCCTAAAACTATAAGTAGTATCTTTATTAGTCTAGGAAATAGGTACTGATGGTTGTAAGTGCCTCTATTCTGGGGTTGGATCTCCAGGTAGATAAGCCACTGTGGCAGGCTTTACTAATAGAATTATTAGTAAATAATAATTTATTTGGCCTGGACATTTGTTCATTTTACATTATATACCTGTGACCCATTTTAGTAAAAGGGTACTTAGAAAAAGAAAGAAAACTAAAAACTAACATGAGTAATCTAAACTTAAATCTATAATCTCAGCACTCTGGGAGGTTGAGTCAGGAGGATTGCAAGTTTGAGGCTGTCTGGGCAATCGAATAAGACCTGCCTCAAAAAACAACAAGCTGAAGATATAGCTCAGTGGTAAAATACGCCTTTTTTTTTTTTTTTTAAATGTCTGGTACCACTAAAAAAAAACTAAATACAAATGTGGTTGTGTGTCAGTGTTAATGATAACTTACTGAGATTTTCCCAGGTTCATCCTAGAGCAGTTATGAAAGATGTATACATTTAATTATTTTATTGTTATATTTTACTTTTTTCTTTTGACACAGAGTCTTGCTGTGTGGTTCAAGCTGGCCTTGAACTTACTGTGCAGCCCAGGCTGCCTTCAACACACCTTCAGCCTCAGGCATGTGCCACCATGCCCAGCGTTTTCACATTTTGTTTATAGTAAGACTTCCAGTATTTTCATTGCCTTCTTACACTACTTTTAAAATACATTGTTTTCCTCTTTTGTATATTTTTGTTCGTAGATACATTGACCAGTTCAATGACAAGAATTGTGACCAGCTAGGAGAATTTGCTTCAAGGAATGGAATTAGCTCATAGCTTATTGCTGAATGAAGATGCATACTGTCAACTAAGTGAAGTTCAGAAGGCTGAGTTTATTTTTGAGTGGCTGAGATACTTGGAGAAGCTCTTGATAGCAACGAGCAGGGTAGGTAAAATTACAGATTTATTTTTTTGCTTGCTTTTCAAATGCCAGATAATGTTCACTTCCTTTGTTTTTCTAGTTCTGTCCAGAATGGTCTAGGTTAGCTATAAAAAGCTAGACTTTGAAAAGACTTATAATAAAATACAAATTTTGCCCCTTCCCAAATTGACAGTTTTGTTATTATAGGTTGTTGTGTTCAAAACAGCAGAGCTATTAGCCAGTATTTTTGATACTACTTTATATGTAACATGTAACTCCAGCCTGATTGTGTTTCATTTTCATTGTCTTTTGCATCTTGTGTTCCTTTATATACATAAATCCCTCGTAGAGCATAATGCTACATAGTGTGGAAGTTTCACCTAAAAAAAAGCCGAGTTTGGTGACCCAGATATGGGAGAGGCTAAGGTGGGAAGCTTGCAAATTTGAGGCTAGTCTGGGCAATTTAGCAAGATCTTATCTCAAAATTTAAAAAAAGGGGGACTAGTCACATAGTTCAGTGATAGAGCACTTACCTAGCCTTCATGAGACCTTAGGTTCAATCTCCAGTACTAAAAAAAAGATGTGAAGAGTGTAGGAAAATATGAATTGAAAAGCCTTTGGCTAAGCATATTCCATTTTAAAAATGAAAGAACAAAAGAGTAGAACAAAAAAAGAAAACTTGTCATTTGTACTATTTACCTACATTCTGTGGCTGCTAATGGTTTCCCTTGTTTGACTGGATATGGGACTTCTAAATAATCTAGCACATACTCTGGTTTCTCTTCAGATCGCATAAATCTTTTGCCTTTTACTAAATAATCTAGCACACATCCAAAACTAAGGACATTCTCTTACAAAATTACAGTATCATTTGTAATTCATAAGTGGTTTTTAAAATATTACTCTTAACTAGATGGTGCATGACTGTAATTCCAGTACTCTGCGAAGCTGAGGCAGACAGATCGCAAAGTTTAAGCCCAACTTGGGCAACTTAATGATTTAATGAGACCCTGTCTTAAAATAAAAATTTTTTTAAAAAGAGCTGTGATACAGTTCAGTATGAAGGCCCTAAGTTCATTTCCCAGTACTATTAAACACAGCAAAACAAAACCACCAAAAAATAAGATATAAAATAAAATAAAACACATGCCGGAGCCTGAGTTTCAATACCCAGCACCACCAAACCAAACAAAACCCTACTGTATATGGAGGAATTTAGAATTTAACAAAAGACAAATATTAGTCAGTTAAAAGGAAAAAAACCAGCAACATTACAGAACACATTCTTGTGAGACGGGAGCTGACTGGTTCCCGTGATGTAAGACATTTGTCAGGTTTGCTGATTTTCAAGAGAAGGAAAAGCAACTTCTGGACTTGAAAAATAAATTTAACAGGGTCAAAATTCTGTACACTAATTTCCTTGTAGAATTCAGGACTCTAAACATCTGCATATCATTAGCTTAGTAATGATACTGTGTACTCTTTTGCAGAGGTTAGACAAGTAAAATGTGTTAACATTGCATATCATAATATATAGTAACATTGTAAAAAAATTGCAGTAATTTAGAGAAGGATCTTTTTAACATAGGAAACCATTGTAAGATCAGTTATTATGGATTACGTATTACAGCAGTGCTTTATTTATGCAGATATATTTGAGGGAGATTGCTGTAGTTAAAAATGCAAATTTACTCTTTTTCAGAAATATAAAGAAGGATTTAAAAGAAATAACATCCTTGTCTTTGTTAGCAGAAACTTGTATACTGTGATTCAGCATTTATTTTTTGGAGATAATCAGAAAGACAACCACCTGTTGGTATAATATCCTGACCACCAACTTATTTATAACTTTTATTCAAAGCAATTTGTACAGGATTTTCCTAGAGTCTTTTTAGTTAGTTCTTAAATATAAGAAAGAAAAATTGAGAATTACATATAATTAGGTAGGCTTTGAATTGTCTTTCTGTCTTCTTTCTTTCTAGAATGATTTAAAGGAGAAACAGAAGATTCTTGTTGAACAACTCCTGTCTTTGTTGAACAGTTCTCCTGGGCCTCCTACTCGAAAACTCCTTGCAGAGAATCTAGCCATACTTTATAGTATTGGAGACACATTCTCTGCTTATGAAACAATTGATAAATGTAATGATCTTATTCGTAGCAAAGATGATTCTCCCAGTTATCTTCCCACCAAACTGTAAGTTGAACATTAAAGCTGGGTGGAAGCTGGGTATGGTGGGGCATATCTGTAATCCCAGGACTCAGGAGTTTGAGGCAGGAGGATTGCCAAGAGTTCAAGACAAAAAAAAAAAACAGCAACAACAACAACAAAAAAAAACAGAAAACAAAATATTGATTAATTGTGTGATTTTTATAAAGTATACAGCCTACCTGACAGTTATTTTTAAACTGGATACACATTTTAACTCATTTTTAATCTTTTTTTAAAAAAGTTTCATTTTCCATTGACTAAAAAAGTCTTTCAAAAAATATTTTAGACATATTTGATGTGTAGATTTTAGGATTCAAAACATGTTAAGATTTTAGCAGTTAAATGTTAGCAGTTTTTTTGTTGTTGTTTTGGATTTTTTTGAGCCGGAGTCTCACTGTGTAGTCCAGGTGATCCTCCTGCCTTAGTAGCTTCCCCACTGCTGAGATTACAGGCATGTGCTGCCACACACAAAATTATAATAATGAGCTAAATTATTTAGATTTTGGATATTTATAGTTTTTTAGTTTCTAGTAGTGAAAATTGAAAATAAATAGGAAAGTACCCTTCTAAGATGCTTAAGAACAGCTTACTTTCTTTCTCTGTAGGAGTCAGTCCATTTTATCACCTGTTTTGGTCCCACAATAGTAATTATATAGATATTTTTATTGATCTAAAACTTAGCCTACAGCAGAATGTATTCTTTCATAAAGTTTTCAGATTTCAAATTTGATGGTAATATTATTTCTTGTTTTGCTTTTATGCTAAAGTCTGTCCTTGAGTATGTGAAGTTCTATTAAAATATTTTGCAAGAATTTTGTCTTGTAACAAATTTGAGGGGGTAGAGTCTTTGAGCTAAGATTAATTGAATATATATTTATCCATTTTAAATTCTTTATCAAAAATAGAATAATTTTGTATTCACTTAAGTGTCATGCCTTATGATTTAACAGTAGATTCTTGGAAGTTTTATCTTTTCAAAATAAAATTAGTTACCAGTATCAATATGTAATGCTGGAACAACTGGATATTCATATTTAGAAGTTAGATATAAATGACACTTTATGACAATTAAAAACATTTATGTTTTAAAAAATACTCCCATGAAAGTAAAAACACAAATAACAGAGTAGGGGAAAAACTTTAATACTCATTTTTATAAATTCTAAGACTTCTGTCATTCTCTTTTTTCTTTCTTCAGTCACAACTGATTTCTAATTTAAATGTCATTTCAGGGCTGCTGTGGTGTGTTTGGGTTCCTTGTACAAGAAATTGGGAAGAATACTGGGTCACACCTTTAATGACACAGTTGGGAATATTCTTAAAGCTATGAAGAGTGCAGAGGTAAGTAACTCAAGTTCAACAAAAAAGTAGCAACGTGGTACCATTTTATAGATTTATGCTCTCTTCAGCTAATAAAAGAACTTTACATATTATGAGCATACATAGATACCGATATAAATATATCTGAGTTTGTTGTTTTCTTTTATCTTTATATTTAAATTGAATATTTCTAGATGATACTGTATATATTGGATCCTTATTAGAAAAAGATAATACAATAGAAAGTAATACAGTAGAATCTTGTGTGTTCATATAAATCCAAATTGCAGAAGCTAGAAATACTGTTTACTTATACCAGAGTAATTATTACTGGGGACTTCATATTTGGTAACTAATATAAACCTTGTGAATGGGTTAGTTGTTATACCAGCATTAGAAAGAAGTAAAGAATATTTTCAGGGAGAAAAAGCATAGAAGCATTAGGTGACTTTTTAATTGCCAGAGAATATATGCTCAGCCTTGTCCTCATGATAAGTTTCATTATTTACTTCCCAGTAACATTCTTTGTTTTGAGACTGTCTTGTCCTTTAACTACCAAGATACTGTAATCGCTTGAGAACTGTAGTTTTACCACTTTTGAAATTATGTTACACACGTTTATATTACAGAAAATTTAAATATGACTCCTGATACATAAAAGTAACTCAGCACCTTTAAATGTAAAAAAAAATCACATCTGTTACTCTTCCTGCCTTACTAAGAGCAATCTAGAAATAGTTTATAGAAATGCTGTTTAGTTGTACATTTTTTGAAATGTAACAAAACAGAACATGAAAAAATTATAAACTGTATTAAATTTCAAAAAGAATATAGCTAATTTAGGGCATCAAGTCATAAACTGGTACGGGAATCTGCTGAGTAGACACTTCTCAGCAGTAGTTTCCTGAAGGATCAAAGAAGATTCAGAAGAAGAGTTTTTTTTATAAGTATAAATTTGGTTTTATTCAAAAGTGAATGTGTATAAAAACTTTCATTTACTGGGGTATAGCCATTTAAAACATTTCCCCCCTTTTATCTCCATTGGTTAAGCAGCACTGCATTTTAGGCCCATGGTTAATAGAGAATTATCCTGTTTGTACCAAAAAACTTAAAGTTCTTGTGGAGTGTTTTATCACTTGTTTTCATACCTTTGTGTTTTAGTTGGTTAGGTACCTCTGCAGCAATGTCAAAGGGAAATCCTACATTTACCCATGCCCAGCAATGGTATGCAACATTTGAAACTGTGGTGAAAGAGAGTTCAGAACTCTCCCATTAGAACTCATTTCATTATGTACACCTGTAACTCTTGTGCTACTTTTTTTTTTTTCACTATGCAGTTCAGGCTGGCCTTGAGCTCACTTTATAGCCCAGCCTGGCCATGAGCCCAAAATGATCCTCCTGCCTCAGCCCCCTGAGTGCTAGGAATACAGGTGTGCACCACCATGCCCAGCTATTGTGCAACTTTAAACAAAGATAAATTACATTGCTGTGAAAGTGATGCTTGGTGCTGATCTTTTGGCTTCTTCCAGTTTCATTGACCTTAGCTTGTGGGGATGCAAAAATCATTTTGGGAAGACCCAAATGTACAATAGATACTGGGAAGTAGGGGCTGGGGATTTAGCTCAGTGGCAAAAGCGCCTGCCTGGCAAGCGCAAGGTCTTGAGTTCAGTTCCTGGTACCGGAGAAAAACCAAAAAAAATAAAAAATAAAAATAGATACTGGGAAGTGAGAGCCTCAAAAGGAAAGAGAAAATGGGGAAAGGAGAAAAGAAGGAAGGAGAAAGGAAAAAAAAAAAAACATATATATACACACACACATAAGATAGTTAAGATAGATATACTGCTAATTGCTATTAGCTCATTGAAAGCATAGGTATGTGCCTATATTGATTGGTTTTTCATGCCTATAGCTTGTATTATGAGCAACTTTAAACATAACAATGCATAATGTACTGAACATTGTTACTCTCCTATAGTCTTGTTTGAAATTTTATACCATTGTTTTCATTGTTTATTTTTCTTTTTAAAAGAAATCATTTTAGGCATTTAGCAAAACATCAATAATACAAGCACGAGCAATTTAAGTTTTTGATTGTTTACTACACATAAGATGCTGTGGTGAATGTCTAATCCTCAGAAGCTTGTTTATTTCTTCCACTGGTTCTGTGAGGGTCATCCTAGTCTCATTTTATAGATGAGGAAATAGTAAGAACAACTCAAAAGTCACACAGCTACTGTGAGACAGATTCATACTTTAATTCTGAATTAAACCTGGTGATGGAGTATTAATAGTTGCTGAATCTAGCGCTGGGCGTCGTGGTGCACACCTGTAATCCCAGCACTCGGGAGGCTGAGGCAGGCGGATCGTTGCAAGTTTGAGACCAGCCTGGGGTATAAAGTGAGTTCAAGGCTAGCCTGAACTGCATAGCAAGACCCTGTCTCAAAAAGACAAAAAAAAAAAAGTTGCTGAATCTATTGAATATTTGCTTTACGTCTGTTATTCGTAGCACTTTCCATTTCTTAACCCATTTGTTCATTATACAACAGCCTATAAGTTGGATACTGTTACCTCTACTTTACAGGTAAACAGATTTGCCCAACATTATGTAGGTAGAAGGTAGCTAACACTGCATTCTTACTATGATATTCTTTACTATAGCAGCCATTTATTGAATGCTTAACGACATAAGCTCTGTAGTAGGCACTTTTCATATAGTTTTGGGTTTTTTTATTTTTTTGTTTTAAAAAATAAAAGAAGGAAAACATACTAACAGGCAGACATCCATTTACAAAAATAATTTTATTTGATCTCCCTGTTCCACCCAGTAAGTTGTATGATTTTGAAATGTTACATATACAAATAATACTTTTCAAATAGTAAATAGAATTTTTTTTTTTAATCTCAAGAATGGCTGGTTAATATGGACAAAAACATAAGTACTTTTGTAATATGTAAGATAAATATCAGTGCTTATGCATTCTTAACAACAGATTTTTTTCCTATTCTTTAAATTTTTCTTTTCTTTTTGGTAGTCTCAGGGGCGCTATGAGATTATGCTGAGTCTTCAAAATATTTTGAATGGGCTGGGAGCTGCTGCCACACCTTGCCACAGGGATATTTATAAAGCTGCTCGATCTTGCTTAACAGACAGATCCATGGCTGTGCGTTGTGCTGCTGCAAAGGTAAAATGTCTAGTGAGAATTAATATAAAGAAATTAAATTGGATGACCTCTGTGAAAGTATTGGTAATAGCTACAGGATTGTTAAACTTGCAGCTTTGGTAATAAAGTAGATCTGTCTCATTTTAACATAAGAGTAAGCTAAGGCCCAGATGGTTATAAGGATTTCCCAAGGTTCAAGCAGTTAGGAACAGATTGTCAGAGGGTTTAGAAAGCTAAGAACTTAAGTTCTTTCTAGGTATTCACTCTGCTATGCTTCCTCTACATATGTAGGTAAACTAAAGTTTGTATATAAGGTTTATATTGTTTTGAAATGATTTTCTTTTTGTCTCTAGTCTTCTTAACATTTGATTTAGTAGTACATTAAAGTATGTGCGTGTGTGTGTGTGTGTGTGTGTGTGTGTGTAATACTGGAATTATTCTCACAGTTGCTCATACCCAGTAGATTGATTATAAAGGCATTTTCATAAGCTACTGAATTATAAGTGGGTACTCTTCCCACATTTTGTGACCTTATATAATATATCTTTTTAACTTTTAATAAGTATTATTTGTTATTTCTGCAGTGATTACATAGATACTTTTGTACCAGACGCTGACAGTTAGCAGATCCTGCTTTCTTACTGTGTAACCTCATATAAGAGGTAGTCATTTATTGAATGCTTAACATGCAAGCTTTGTGCTAGACACTTTCTCATGTAATTTCATTTAATCCTCATAATCTTCTTATTGACCCAGTGAATTGTGTGGTGTTGAAGTGTAATATATACAAATAACACTTTTCAAATAATAGAATTGTGTATTTGTTAGACTCTTGTAATTTCTACAACTTGTATATAGATTGAGCCTAACACTGTATTTTATTTTTCATTAATTTCTGTTTCTCTAAATCAAACAGTGTCTTCTTGAACTTCAGAATGAGGCCATCTTTATGTGGAGTTCTGACCTGGACAGTGTGGCCACTCTGTGTTTTAAGTCTTTTGAAGGTTCCAATTATGATGTGCGGATTTCAGTTTCAAAATTATTGGGCACATTATTGGCTAAAGCTATAATTTTTAAACATCTAGGAACAGGTAAAGTCATGTAATTATTTTCAAAATATCTCCTGTAATTTTTTTCCCCAGTAGATTTAAACAAATATAAACAAATACAGATAGCATTATATCTACCCATTGTTACTTTTAAAAGAAACAATATAAATCAAGTTGAATTTATAAGTCTTGAACGCAAGACTTCTCAAACAATTCAGTAAAAATTTGAGGAAAAAATACAAGGACTCTTGAAGTACATTTCATCATTTTCTTTTTAAAAAATAAATTTGTAATAATTGTGCTATCCAATAAAAGACCTAAATTTCAGATTTCTTTATTTAAAGCAGCATATATCTGGTTACATTTTTCTTACTGTTTTCTAGATTGGTATAAGTGAGCAAATAATGTGGGTGTTTGATATTTCAAATTTACTATATTTGGAGAATTTCCTTTGTGTTAGATTTTATTCCCCAAATACTTCTAGGCAGTAAGCAAGGATGAAATATTTTTTTAAACAAGTTTGCCTATCTTGAATTTATAGTATACATAAAGCAGTAATGAATAATTGAACACTTACTTTATAATTCTGTCTGCAAAGAGTAAACAGTTTTACAAATGAAAATGAAACTGTCTATAGACTCTTGCTCCTTAAAACATTCTAGAGGCACTGGCATTAACTGGGAGGTTTTAATAAATGCAGAAACCTAGGCCCCACCTAACTCACTAAATCACATTCTCATTTTAACAGGATCCCCAGATAATGTGTGTGCACATTAAATTCTGATGAGCATTAGAGCTGGGCATGGTGGCATATGCCTATCATCCCAGCACTCTGAAGGCTGAGTTAGGGTCACCATGCGCTCAAAGCCAGCCTTTGCTTCACAGTTCAAGGCCAGCCTGAATTTTGTATGATACCCTGGAGAGAGAGAGAGAGAGAGAGAGAGAGAGAGAGAGAGAAAGAGGGCAGGTGGACAGACTTTGATAAGCAGGGATCTAGAAGTCATTGTTGTACAAAATGGATTGTAGTTTTTGAAAGCGGTGTTTATCAACCAGAAGTGAGAGAAGACAGCACATACAACATGTCAGAATCAATTGGGAAACATTAAGAAACTATACTGTTTATTTATTCTCAACACTTTTAGATTTAAAGTTTAGAATGAGAATTTTTTTTCTGTGGTTCTTCCAATCTTTCTTATTTATGGGGTGAGGTGGGCTGCAAAGAAAAAAGCCACCAAAAACAAACCAGCCAACAACAACAAACCCAGGCCAGGAGTGGAAAAAAGAAAAAAAGAGAATTGTATTTAAGAGGTAAAATTTTAAGTCACTTAAAAAGAATCAGTTTCACCTACACCTTTGAAATATTCTTTTGTTACAGATTCTTTCATCATTCATTATAACTTCCATCTTTATGTTGTAATTGAGTTATTTCCATGCAGTTAGAAAGTGATCTATCAAAAAAAAGTGATCTAGATGTCTTGATAGTCTATTTTAAAAGTACATGACTGTGTTAACACAGTACTGTCTTGTATCCAACGTACTGTTTTATATCATGAAGGTACTTTGAACAACTCAGTGTACAACGGTGTAAGGTAAAGAACTGAAATGATTTTCCTAGTAAAACTTACAGACTTCATATACAGCTTTCCTAGTAAAACTTACAGACTTCAACGCACAGTACTTAAGAAAAAAAGAAATGAGTAAGTTGTTCTGATAAGTTGACAAGAATTTATGGTGTCTTCGAAAATTACTGCATAACTGTGGCTGATAGTTGTGTTATTATTTCTCTGGCCCATTCAGTCTCTTCCTTTCTTAACTGACTTTTCTTGTATCTGCTGCTGATCTCAAACCTTTTCCCCCACCTAACGTTTGTTTAATAGCCTATTTTTAGTAGGTTCCCCTACCACGTCCTAACTGTTAGCGTCTGGACCTATGGAGTCCAACTTTCTCACTGTTACTGAAGATGAACTATCTTGTCTTTTAGTAGAGTTCATCCTCCCACCTGCTCAAGGATATTTTTCTCAGAAGTCTGCATTCTCTCTTCCACATCAGTTTTTCCCTCTAATGAATTGTTCCTTACAAAAACACAATTTTGTTTTTCCATCTTAAAAATCTTTTTATACTTGTACTTTTCCAGCACTAAGCAGTTATATCTCTCTTCTTTCCTTCCTAAAAAAGTTCCTGAGAAGATTTACTGTGCTTACTGTCTTTATTTCCTCTTCTCCCATATCTTTCAGGTGCACATCAGATAGAGTTTGTTTCTAGTAACTCTACAAAAACAATTTTTGTTAAGGTCTCCAAGTGACCTCCACATTCATATATTTATTCTTTTTGTTGGTTGGTTGGTTGGTTGGTTGATTGGTTTGTTTGGGGGAGTCTCTCTGTGTAGTTAAGACTGGCCTTGAATGCATTATGTAGCCCAAGCTGGCCTTGAACTTACAGTGATCCTCCTGCCTAGCCTCCTGAGTGCTGGGATTGTACGTATGCACTACCATGCCCAGCTGCACAGGTGTGTGTGTGGGTGTGTGTGTGTGCTCAGCCTTCATAAAATTTAAGTGTATAATATAGCATTGTTGGCTGTAAGTACGTTGTGCAAAAAATCTCTATAATCTGTTGTGTTTACCTGAAACCTTGTGTCATTGTTTGGTAACTCCATTTCCTCCTCCTCTCAGCCCCTGGTAGCCACTGTTGTTCTTTTGATTCTATGAATTGACTCCTTTTTTCGATACTTCATGTAGAAACAAGGACTATTTTTCTTCATGTGACTTATTTTATTATGCAAAATGTCCTCAAGGTTCATCCTTGTTTTCACATGTTGTATAATTTTCTTTTTAAAGGCTTAATAGTATTCCACTGCATGTATGCCACATAATGGATGTTTAGGTTGTTTGTATATGTTGGTTACTGTGAATAGCGCTGCAGCGAACATGGGCATGTGAATATCTCTTAGAAATCTTGATTTCAGTCGTTTGGATAAATACAAGTGGAACGGCTGAACCACATGGTAGGCTTTTTTAAAAGAACTTCTATATTGTTTTCAGTATAACTACACTATTTTCTATTCCTACCAAAACAGTGTATAAGGGTTTTGCTTTGTCCATATCCTCACCAATTTTGTTGTTGTTGTTGTCATGCTTTGTTTTTTGTGGTACTAGGAATCAAACCCAAGGCTCCCACTAGCCAAGCACTCTACCACTGAGCCACATTCCCCAGCCCAAACACTGGTTTGTAGCAGATTTTCTGATAATAGCCTTTCTAACAAGTGTAAGGTGACACTTCATTGTATTTGTATTCCCCTAATTATAGCACATGTTTTCTTACACCTGTTGTTATGTGTGTGTTCTCTTTTCACTCAGCAGTTTGTTGAGTGCTTATGCTGGGCTAGGACTTATTCTGAGAATGTGGGATATGTTACTGAACAAAACAGAGAAATGCCTTTGCCTTTGTGGATCTCCTCCTTCATGTCCTTCTTTTCCCCTTAGCTTTTGTTCCCCCAGATGCTCACTTGGTTTTTCTTCCTCCTACCTAGAAACTCTTCTTCAGTCTAGTTTATTTGTCTGATTTTTCCTTCTGTCTTCCTCCCTTTGTTCCTTCCTTCTCTCTCTTGCAGTACTGGGGATCAAACCCAGGATCTTCACACTTCCCTATGTCCCCAGCCCTTTATTTTTTTATTTTGAAACAGGGCTCACTAGTCTCCCTGCCTTTTAGTCTGATCTGATAGTTCTGACTTCTGGAGGAGATAGCGCATGCCCTACTACTTGGTCTTCTGCTCTTCTCTACATATGCTTGCTCTCGTAGGTCTTCTTGTTTTTGTCTTTTTGAGACAGGTGTCACTATGCAGTTCAGGCCGGCCTTAAACTCACTTTGTAGTCCAGCCAGGCCTCGAAGTCAGGGTGATCTTCCTGCCTTAGCCTCTCGAGTGCTGGGATTACAAGCATGTGCTACCATGCCTGGCTGTGCTCTTGTGTTCTTATCCAATCTCATGGCTTAAATTCTATTGAACGTCAGGAAAGACTAAATCTTACCCTTGTCTCTCTTGGAGGACTGATTCATACCCACCTGCCTATTTGACATCTCACTTGGATAGCCATTTAAGTTTCAAATTAACTCATTCTAAACCAAGTGCTTATCCTCTGTAGCCCCACACATATGTGTAACTGCTCTGCTTGCATGCTCGACCATCTTAAAACATCCAGAATAGGGACTCCTTGGAGAATGGGTAATTCTGAGAGTAGGGCAGAAAGTCCAAGTTGAGCCTGGAAGTCTAGAACATCTTAGACCAAAAAGAAGCTTATGCTACCAGCATTTTTAGAGACTTCTGCTGGTCTAATCCAGGACTGTATTATCATGAAAATGAATAATAAAAGAAATGGGTTATACTCTATTAAATGAAAAAGAAATCTGTGCATATGTAATGACTATAAAGAATAGAAAGGGAAAGCTTTTGCAGTGGAAGATTTTTTTTTTTTTTTGGGTTTTGGTTTTTCTCCGGTACCGGGAACCAAACTCATGACCTTGCGCTTGCCAGGCAGGCACTTTGCCGCTGAGCTAAATCTCCAGCCCCCTGCAGTGGAAGATTAATAACTACAGAAGGGATAGTTGGTAATTATGATCTTTTTTTAGCTGTGTCTTGTGGTATATGCTTGTAATTCCAGCACTTTGGAAGGCTGAGGCAGGAGAGTCACCAGTTCAAGCCCAGCCTGGACAGCTTAGCTTCTGTCTTAGTCACCTTCTTGTCACTAAGACACAAAGCCCACTGCCTGCAACTCAGTTTAAAGGAAGAACAGTGTGACTTGGCTCTCAGTTCATAGAGGTTTTAGTCCCTGGTCAGTGGGTTCCAAGAAGAGGCAGTGTGGGGGCAGCACAGAGAAAAAGGTTTTCAGCTCAGGCAGCCAGGAAATGGAGCTTAAAGGGAGGAGACAGGGAGGGAGGCACTGTGTACCTGCCAGGATGCCCCCAGTGACACACCTCTTCAGACCAAGCCCCACCTTCTCACAGCACATTTAGCTATGACATTGTCAGTGGACTAGCCCACATGTGAGTGTGGCAACCACATGATGCAGTCACCTCTCAAATCCCCACCTGTTACCACGTGAGGCTTTGGAGGGGACATCCGCATATACACCATAACAGTCTCAAAATAAAAATATAAATAGAGCTGGGAATGTAGCTTAGTGAAAAGGCCCTGGGTTTAATTCTCAGTATTGGTAAAAGACCCTTTTTAGAATCATGGTAATAATTTATAATTGTAGGGATCCTCAGTATATTCTTGGAGGAAAGTTTGCTGGGTTATTTATGGTCATTTTTGCCATCTTTGCAAATGGTAAGTGTATTGTGAACACATCTGGCAGACTGACATTCCTGCTGTGTTCAAAGCTAGTATCACCAATGCAGGGACCAATTGATACCTTACTTGACAGTGTTTTCTCATGTTAGATATGAGGAAGATGCAGTTATCACTTACATAGTTCTCTGCCAGATTTCTGAGGAAATATGAGATACACTCACAGTAAGAGCCATTCTGTAAAACAGTTGACCATAAATCTGTTCTGCACAGGTGAGAAATGATGAAAATATAGTCAGTTTAGGTGAAAGGTATATGGGAGTTTATTGTACTATTCTTGCAGCTTCTTTATAATTTTGAGGGTTTTTTTAATTGAAAAAATGATGAATAGATATATAGCTATCCAGACTGTCATTCTTCTTCACTGAACCACTTTGGTCCTTGTCTTGGTTACTTTTCTCTCATTGCTGAGACAAAATACCTAACGCCCAGAATTAAGGAAGGAAAGGTTTATTTCGCTTACAGTTTGTGGAGGTTTCAGTCCATACTTGGCAGATTACAAGGCAGAATGGCACATGGCAGAAGGCTGCAGCTCATGTCGGCAGAACACAGCTGAATCAACAAACACACAAAGGAGGAATGGCCTGAAGCAGCCTCTTCCTCTCCCTTACATATGCAAACTATCCACCCCAGGGTGGGTATAGCTCTCACACCCATAATCAGTCAAACTCTAAAAGCCTGCCCCATGGCCGCGTGAGGCTTTGTGGGGACACACAGACACAAACTATAACATTCCACCCCTGGTCCCCCAAAGACTCATGTCCATCCCTTTATACAAACAGCATTTAGTCCATCTGCAAGAGTTGCTAAAATCCTGACAGTTTCAGCATTGCTGAACAATCCAAGTCCCAAGTCTCCTCCAAAATATAAGGCAAACTTTTAGCTGTGAGCCCCTGTACAAATGAAAAGTTAAACACTTCCAACATTCAATGGCACAAAATAAGCAGTACCATTCCAAAAGGTACAAACAGGGGAACACAGAACATGAGGACCAAAGCAAGTCCAAAATCCAGCAGGGCTAATGTTATGTCCTGTAGTCCCATGACCAGGATCTGAAGCAATCTGTGGCACATTGTAAGCTCCAAAGGGCTTGCATGAGTCCACCCCTATGGCACTTCTGGTGGTTACAGCTTCCACGGCTTCTCTCAGGCCTGCTTTGCTCCCTCCTTGCAGCTTTCCTTAGATGATCCATGGTCCTGGCTTTTCTAAACGTCTGAGGCCTCCAGTGCGCCTTTTGTTTCATATTCACAGCTTCACACATTACCCTCTCAGGGGCACACTGCCTGGCCTTCCAGGCCTCCTGAAATCTGGGTGGAAGCCTCTTTAACCTCAGAACTCTTGCATTCTCCATGCACTCAAAGCCAGGGCCACGGGGATGATGCCAAGTTCTGCTGCCACCTGGACCAGTAGCCACGTTTTCCTCTCTCTTGGCCACAGGGGTCGAGTGCCTGGATCGCTGGGCACTCTGAATCCAATTCTGAGGAGCAGATTCTCTATGCTGCCGCCATCCTGGAACCTGGTACGGCCGCCGCCACCATTCTCAACATGGTGCTCTGAGGCTTCCTTCTCAAGGCAAGGTCTGTCACCTTTGCAGTTTTGAGGCTGCAAAGGGTGGAGACTTGCTGCTTCCTGTGATGCCCTCAGGCCGTCTTTTCTATTCTCCTGTTCCTTCTCAGCAATGGAAATCTCCTCAGCTCCACATTTGCAGTCCACAGCTTTACTGGAGCTTTCTTTCTGGCCAAACTCACAACATTTTAAATCATCGTGCTGGGCTCTTTGCTCTTGATTTTTAATATAAATCTGGCTAAAAGCCCCCAACAATAGCCATGCCACTTCCCCAACGTCTGACTGCCTTGAAATTTCTTTTGCCAGATTAATCAGTCCACTGCCGCCCTTAATCTCAGTCTTAGGCAGAGTCTCTGGACACGAGCAAAATGCAGACAAACTTTGTGCCAAGCCATAACACACATCATCTGGAGTCCAACAACCAATGGAGTCCTTCTTCCCAACAGAAACCTCCCAAACCCAGTCTTTATTGGCAGGATTTCTATCAGCCTTCTGGTCTTCTGAGCTCTGACCAGAATCGCCCAGACAGAACAGCCGAAGGTTTTCTAGTGCTTCTCTTTCAGGCCGCATCTCTGAACCTTTCCAAACACTTCCCGCGAGCCATTTCCAAAGGCTCTTGAACCACATGGTCAAGTATAGTCACAGCAACAACCCCACTCTCAGTACCAAATTCTGTCTTGGTTACTTTTCTCTCGTTGCTGAGACAAAATACCTAATGCCCAAAATTAAGGAAAGAAAGGTTTATTTCACTTACAGTTTGTGGAGGTTTCAGTCCATACTTGGCAGATTACAAGACAGAAAGGCACATGACAGAAGGCTGCAGCTCATGGTGGCAGAGCACAGCTGAATCAACAAACACACACAAGGGAGGAATAGCCTGAAGCAGCCTCTTCCTCTCCCTTATATATGCGAACTATCTACCCCAGGCAGGTGTAGCTTTCACACCCATAATCAATCAAACTCTAAAAGCCTGCCCCATGGCTGCATGAGGCTTTGGGGGGACATTCAGACACAAACCGTAACAGTCCTCTTGAAGTAATCACTCCCAGTGGGTCTCCCTGCTTTTTTCTTTGCCCCCTTGATAGCCTGCTGTTTGTACAGCAGCAGAGTGACATTTAATCTTTCCTTTCTCGGGGTCCACGCTGGTGCTTCATTTCAGTCAGGTTCTTCCCACACTGATGTACAGTACAGCCAGTCTATATGCTTGGCCCACCTCTGACTGGACCTTCTCTGTTGCTCCAGTCACACTGCTCACATTGGACATCCTGTCCCTCCTCCAGGACTTTTTGCCATTGCTGCCTTTTCTGCCTGAAACCTTCCAGATAGCCTCATGTCTAATTTCCTTAATACATTCAAACAGTGTTTAGATAGCACTCTTTCAATGACTCCTACCCCAACAACCATATTTAAAGTAACAATACTTCCTTCTCCAGTATTCCTGACCTCACTTATCTTAGTCTATTTAATGTATGGCTTTTAATTACTTTTTAATATATAATTTACTTAGTTGTGTATTACATTTATTACCTCTCCCTAGAACTTATGACCCATGAAGGGATTGATTTTGTACTACTTAATAATGTTTCTCTCCCAAGTGCCAAGATAGATTTTCATTTGTCTCCGATTTTTTTCCCTCTTCGGACGAGAGTGTACATTGTGTTGTTGTTTATAACACTAATTAAAGTTTATTCCTCTTCTATATGATTTGAATCTATAATAAGGGTCAGAGACTGTTACTGTTAATTTTCAGAAGAAAAATGAGAAGGGGAATGTGGATTTTTTTAGAGGAGGTATTATTCTGTAGATAGTCAAGTGAGAAATTCAGCTGTGTCAAACTGAAAGCAGCTTTAAATGTTCCTTCTCTGTCTAATGTTTATTATAACCGAAGAGCCAGCTGAGTAGTTTTAGTAGTAATCAGTTTTAATTTCTTCACAGACAGAATAACAAAAGTTGCATTGCCAGTTGAACATTTTTAAAGACAGAATATGGTGGTTATTTTACATGAATTTCATTAAAAGTTAAAGTATTTGGAAAAAGAAAATTATGTTTTGGCATATTTGGTATTTCAGAAGAATTTTTAAGGCAATGTATAACATTTTCATTTGTAGAAAAGTAGAGCAACTTTTATGTTTTCCCTTTAAAGGACTGTTAGCCTGGCCTGTGGCTGTAGCTCAGTGGTAGAGCACTTGCCAGATATGCACAAGGCCCTGGGCTCAATCCCCTTACCAAAAAAGATTATTAGCCTCTTAAACTCTTGTTTGAGGAAAGGGAACTATGGGTCAGGATCTTAAAGAAGCACACACTTTCATAATGTCGTTTTTGAAAACTTGTCCGACTTTTTTTGTGTATTCATGTGTAGGATGTCCTATAAATTTTGTACTTTGAATTTTTAGCTTGTTAATATTCTGGCTCTTTACAAATCAAAATCATGCGTTAATGGGGCTGAGGTTGTAGCTCAGTGGCAAAGCATGTGCTGAGCATATGCAAGGCCCTGGGTTCAATTGCTAGCACCCCCAAAAAAACCAAAACATGCACTAAAATTTAGTCTTATAAAATGTGAATCATAGTTTCGTTTTGTTCTTTGTCATAGCAGCCTCACGTCACAGCATTCGCAAAGTATCTCTGGAGGAAGTGCTGGAATTACTAGGAACAGGGTTTCTACGTGGGAGTTCGGGATTTCTTCGAGCCAGTGGAGATATGCTGAAAGGAACCAGCTCAGTCAGCAGAGATGTTCGAGTTGGAGTTACTCAGGTTGGAATCACAAATTGGTATCTAAATGTCATTCTCACTGACTGTAATGAAAATTTTACTATCTGACTCTATGAAGTGATACTGTGTGGATCACTCATGTGCTCTTATTTATAAATAGATAAAATGGCCAAAATATTTTTAAAAACTAGGTTACAAGTAAGAAAATCTTAATACCCACAGTATGTTTAAGTTCCTAGTAAGTGGGGGACTTTTATTTCCTTTGGAACATGCACATCTTTTTCTAGTCCTTGAACATTAATATGAGTTGTGCTTTAAAATTTCTTCTGTTGTGTTTATTGGTGCTTATACAGTTCGTTTTAAGCTATTAGGTACCTGTTACTTAGCATGGACACAATAAATGTTTTTATATGGTTGACTTTCTTTTTTTAATTTATTTTTATGTACGGTTAACTCCTAAGTAAAAGAGCATATAATTTACCTCAGTGCTTTAATTTTGGTCCTAAACAATTATAAAAGCTAAACCCTTAGAAAAAGTATTTTAGAGTGAGATAACACAAAGGTTTCTGTGTTCTTTCCTCAAGTTTTTTTTTTTCTAAATGCCATTATGGTTCAAAACAAACTTATACTTGTAAAAACTTCACATTGCCTTATACTATATGTAGACTTCAAAGGAATGTTTCCTCGTGCAGTCGTCAACTGTGTTTCAAAAGAACAGATTATGTATTTAAGAAAAGTACTTGTCTTTGTATATAGAGAGTAAAACAAACTACTAACGTGAAAATAAAGAGCAGTGATTTACCACTATAAATGTTCCTCGGATTTCTGGAACTGAATTCTCTCAGTTATGGTATTGGAGCTGGAGCACTTCATTCATTCATTCTTTCTTTCTTTCTTTCTTTCTTTCTTTCTTTCCTTTCTTTCTTTCTTTCTTTCTTTCTTTCTTTCCTTTCTTTCTTTCTTTCTTTCCTTTCTTTCTTTCTTTCTTTCCTTTCTTTCTTTCTTTCTTTCTTCCTTTCTTTCTTTCTTTCTTTCTTTCTTTCCTTTCTTTCTTTCCTTTCTTTCCTTTCTTTCCTTTCTTTCTTTCTTTCTTTCCTTTCTTTCCTTTCTTTCCTTTCTTTCTTTCCTTTTGAGCCAGGGTTGTGCTCTGCAGTTCAGCCTGGACTTGAACTCACTTTGTAGCCCAGGCCAGCTTCAAACTCACAGTTATCCTCTTGCCTCAATCTCCCATGATTTCATGTGTTTAAACTGAGTTTTCTTGCTCAGAGTGGTAAATTTCTTGGAACTTTTGTTCAGAAAAGCCACAGGCACATCTTACAAGTTAGCTGGAAATACCAGCTGTCCTGAAATTTTATTTTATTTTTTTTTTCTTTTTTCGTCCTGAAAATTTGCAGTCTGAGCAAAATAAAGCAAAGGCAGCATAAATGAAATTTCACTGGAAGGAGTACGCTGTTCTGCTTTGTCTTTAAATAAACAAGTAGTGCTTCACTTATATTTATCAGGTGGCTATAAATGAGGAAAGTGTAGTTTGTGGAGAATATTTTACATGTTGTGTAGAAAATATTAATGCGGAGTTGAAGTGATTAAATTTTGAAGATAAAACTCCTTTCTTTTTTAGGCTTACGTGGTGTTTGTTTCAACATTAGGAGGAGCATGGCTAGAAAAAAATTTTGCTGTCTTTCTTTCTCATGTCCTAAGCCTTGTGTCACAGTCACACCCTAAAGCCACCCAAACTCATATCGATGCTGTCTGCTGTCGCCGGTGTGTTTCATTTATCCTCCGAGCTACCATAGGAGGCCTGCTTGGAGAAAAGGCTCAAATGGCTGCTGCAAAGGATATCTGTCAGGCCATCTGGAAGCAGAAGAAAGTTGTGGGTATGAATCTGTGAAGGCAGTCTGTTTTAACAATGCTAAAGCTACAGTACTATATTAATATGAAAATCTTGAAGGCTTGGTGATAATGTTTCCTCAGAATTTATGTTGTGCTTCCTATAAAAGGTAAATTTTTTTTTGAAACAGTCCATTTCAGATCCTGTAATATTGTTGTAAGTCTGTTTGTTGTCTTGATGTTGTATTGGAATATTTTTTAGTTTCCCATGAGTTCTCCTTGTCATTGCCTCTTTCTAAAGGAGTAATAAGGGGTCTGTGATCGGGTTGTGTTAATTAGATCTGTTGTGTTCCCCTCATTCTCTATTGATGCAGCTCCCCATTGAAGCATTTTAGTTAGTGCCTTGAGGGTTTCATACTCATCAGGCGGCACTGTATTAGGATTTGCCTTTGTATTTTTTTCTGCTCTGAACACCTACTCTATATATTTTTATAAAACAGTGATGCATAGTTAATTCTTATGTTTCTGTCAGATGCTGTATTGAGTGATGGTAATTTGGAAACCCGGCCTGGTTCCACGGATGTATCAGCCAGCCAGCATATGTTAGTATGTGCTTTACAAGAACTTGGAACTCTCACATGTAATCTGGGTACCACAGCTGCCCCTTTGCTGCAGGACTCAAGTATAGGTATACCTATTGTTGACTCATCTGAATACCTTATATTTTATTTATGTTCAAGTAAGAAAATCTCCTTCACATAGCTTATTCATTATAGATTCCTCTGTAGACTTATTAAAGATATTTAAAGAAGAAAATGTGATCAGGAGTGTTTAAAATATGAATATATGTGAGGGGGTTTTACCCTTTTTTGTTTTGCTTTTGTAATTAAAGGCTGTCCTCAAAGTCTTCCTCTGTCTTTCTTGAAATGTTTAAAATAATATGGAAAAACTTAAAAGAGAAGTGAACATGAATTCTTCACTATAGTTAAAACATTAATGTTTCTGGGCATGGTGGCACATGCCTATAATCCTAGCACTCAGGGGGCTGAGGCAGGAGGATCTCTGTGAGTTTGAGGCAAACCTTGGCTACAAAGTGAATTTAAGGCCAGCCTGACCTGCATAGTAAAACCCTGTCTCAAAAAGTCAAAAAAAAAAAAAAAAAAAAAAAATATATATATATATATATATATATATATATATGTGGTACATGTAAATCAGATCCTCACGTCTTCTAAAGCAGACTTTGACCTCCCAAGGCAGAGGACAGCTTTTAAAAAAAAAAGAAGTAGGCTTTATTTTCTTTCTGAAAATTAATCAGTTCTAGAATAATTCTATCAAGATATTATTGAGATATAATTCCCATACCATGGCACTCACCTGTAATCTCCACACCCAGGAAGCTGAGGCACAAGGATCACTGCAAGTTCAAGTCCAGGCTGAACTGCATAACAAAACCTTGTCTCAAAAAGACAAAATAATAATAGTAATAATTTTATATATATAGATACTTTTTTGGGTTTTTTTAGTGATTTTTGGTGTAGGCACAGAGTCATTGGGCCAGGCGTCATGGTGCATGTCTGTAATCCCAGCACTCAGGAAACTGAGCAGGAGGATCACTGGGAGTCTGAGGCCGGCCTAGCTATGTAATGATTCAAAGCTTCCTTGTACTGGTATATAACAAGACCCTGTTTCAACAAAAAGTCATTTTTTGTGGGGTTTGTCCTTTTTTGTTACACATTTCCTGCTGAATGAAAAGGTTTATATTACATTTGTGCTTATAAGTGATATAAATCTGGAACACATTATTTAAGTAGCAGTTGATTATGTTTTGTTCTTGTTTTGGAGTGCTAGGGATTGAACCCAAGGCCTCATGCATGCGGGCAAGTACTCTATACACTTCGTTTGCGGGAGTGGTTCTGGGGATTGAAGCTAGTGGTGCAGTGGCATCCCCAACCCATTTTTACTTTTTATCTTGACAAGGTCTTGCTAAATTGTCCAGGCTGGACTTGAACTTGAGTCCTTCTGCTTCAGGCTTTGAAGTGTTGGGTTTAATGTGTGAACCACTGTGCCTGACTTGAAGGAATATCTTGAATTTGTATATACTTTTTTTTCCTTGCTGTTGGCTATATTCCATTTCTTCCCTTTTTTTTCTTTCTCTTTTCAATTTTGGGGATTGAATCCAGGGCCTTCATACTGCCTACATTCTCAGTCATTTTTATATTTTTTCATTTGAAAGTTGTCAAAGCTAAGTTGTCTAGGCTGGGCTCAAACTTGCAATCCTGCCTCAGCCTTCAGAGAAGTGGGATTGCAAGTGTGTACCACAATATCCAGCCTCAACTTCTAGGTTTAAAAAAAAAAACTACTATTAGTTAGGTACTACTTAGTTTGTTTTTATTCTAACTGGCTTTTAATAAAAATATCTAATGTCCAGGTGACCATTCTTTTGAGTATTTTTTTAACTGAGTTATATCTTTATTTCTGCATTTTTTGTTTGTTCTGTTCTTTCAGGCCTTCTCGACAGTGTCATTTCAGTTGTTCTTCATCCTAGCACTTCCGTCCGACTAGCAGCAGCTTGGTGTTTACGCTGTATCGCTGTTGCATTACCTTGCTACCTAACGCCTCTCTTAGATCGCTGCCTTGAACGGCTTACTGTACTAAAGTCTTCACCTGAAGCAGTAACTGGCTTTAGTTTTGCTGTGGCAGCTTTGCTGGGAGCAGTGAGACATTGTCCTTTGGGAATTCCTCATGGAAAGGGCAAGGTAATGGTTTCATCTTTTATATATAATAATAATAATGTTTCAAGTTTTTCCTAAAAACATCATGGTTTTTGTATATTTCCCAGTCAAAACTATGCAAGCCACTTTAATGATTCAATAGCTCAGTTATCATGTAGAAAGAATTTTGAAGTCAACTGAAGAAAAAATTTATGCAATCTAGAACATATAAAATAGGCAAAGAATAGTGCTTGCAAGTTTTTGGAGATTTGTTTGATAGTAAACACATGATAACTTCATACATCTCTGAGAAAATAGATAACTATTATTTCTGTCTTTCTCACTGTCACTTTTATGTCATTGTTGAGTTTTATAGTATGTCCTCCATGGCGTGGGCTCTACAGAACACAATTTTAGAACATCAGAAATTCCACAGAATTTGAGCATTTTCAGTGCCATTGGAATGGAATAAGGTGGTTGCAACTTTAGGAGGTCATATATTATTTAAGTTTATTATTTTAGTTACATTCTGAACTAACACATTTTGTTAAGTAAAGAATCTTCATCGCATATATCTAATTAAACTTATCCTCACATCTCATTAATTCAGTTAAGATTCTCATCTCCACATTGTATTTGAAATATATTGAAATTTCTTAGAGAATGTCTGTTTGTCCTGATTAGACTAAAATGGTTTACTGTGTCCTTATTTTTTTAGTGCCATCCATCAGCTAACTATATTGACTACAGGTAGTCCTAAATTAGTAGTACATTGGTTAGTTATTTTAACACTCTGTGAACCACCAGTGGATCTAATCAATTTAATTTGTCTTTTTACTAATAAAGTTAATTAAAAAGTCACCCGATGGGATAGTCATGCATGTAAGACCAGTTGTTTAAGCAACCTGGCAACAAGACATACAAATTATCCCATTGTAAACATGTCAAAATACACTAATCTTCTTTATGAAGCTTGATACTTGGTTGCATTAGTATTTGGTAACAGAAGTTTCTCAGACATATTACATCTGGTTCTGTTGTTTCTTAAAACTTTTTTTTACTGACATCTTACGAATTTCACTCTATTCGGACACCTCAATAGAAGACTATTTTGACTGCTTTCAACCCTGGTAGTATGTTGCCACTGAAGTATCACAAGTTGTATATCAAATTTTAGAAAGAGCATGCCTATGGTCCAGCACTAAGGAGGCTGAAGGCTTGAGGATCACAATTTTGAAGCCACTTCGGGTTACATAGCAAGTTTAAGGCCAGGCTGGACTGTATGAGACTGTGTCTTAAAAATAAATAAAAAGGGAGATTACTATATGAAAGAAACCTTTCTGATAATAACTGATCAAAAAAGGTAGTTGGTTAACACTAAATATAAGTTAAAATTTTGTACAGCAAAGCCAGGTATGGTGGTGCAGGCCTATAGTCTCAGCCCTCAGGAAGAGGCAGGAGGATCTCCATGAGTTCAAGGCCAGTCTGGACTACATAGCAAGACCCTGCTAATAATAATAGTAATAATCTATACAGCTATGTTTGAAGGCTTACGACATTGCCACTTGTGTTCCACGGAGCAGTATAAATTGCTAAGACTCTAATATACCAGTATTTAACCTTGAAAATTTATTATTTTTATACTTTTTTCCTGTATGATTTATCTGATCGTGTCTACATGAATGCATGAATGACAGTCTTTCATCACTTTATTATATATGAGTTAATTTTTCCAGAGTTTATAATTAGTTGCTGTTATTTGTCCACTAAATTATAAACTGATTTTTATTGCTTTGTTCTTCCATTCATACACAGATTATTATGGCATTAGCAGAGGATTTGCTGTGTTCTGCTGCTCAAAACAGTCGCCTTTCAGCTCAGCGCACACAAGCTGGATGGTTGTTGATCGCTGCTCTTATGACATTAGGTAACAGTGCTGTAGAAGGTTGATATAACTATGAAATACTTTGTTTTCTGAGCAAAAGGATTAGTATATGTTGTTTGTGGATATTAACTTTAATCTGTATCAATTTAAATGTCCACACAAATATTTTCCTGCTAGTGGTCACCTTAAAAAGACATTTACCATCATGCACCTGGCACAGGCCTGTAGTCCTAGCTACTCAAAAAGCTAAGGCAGGTGAGTCATTGAGCCCAGGAGTCTGAGGCCAGCCTGGGCAGTATAGTGAGACCCTGTCTCAAAAAAATAAAAATGACATTTACTTACTGTATTGCTAAAAAAATGTTTTCAGATACCTCATTTGAATTTCATTTCTTTTCCAGATCAATTTATAAGCCTTAAGTATGATAAACTAATTTAATCATTTTTCAGGCTTAAAATGACTTGAATATCTACAAAAATCTTTAACATCTCTCTTTAGAAAAAAACGCTTCCATAGTATAAGGATAGGCAAGAGAACATACCATAGTCTAAAAATCTAGTTTTATAATTATTTTTTAAGAATAGTAATGCCTAGGGGCTGGGGATTTAGCTCAGCAGCACAGCGCCTGCCTGGCAAGTGCAAGGTCATAAGTTCAATTCCTGGTACCGGGAAAAAAAAAAAAAAAAAGATTAGTAACACCTAATAAATGACTTTACAACATTCAAGGGAATAGGGATCATTTAAACTGTATTTATTACAAATCAGTAATTGAGCCCAACATTGTGGCTTGTGCCTATAATCTCAGCTACTAGGGAATGAAGGCAAGAGGTGACAACTTGAAGGCAGCCTGGATAACTTAGTGAGAACTTGCCTCAAGATAAAAACATTTTTAAATGTGCTAGGGATGTAGCTCAGTAGTAGAGAGTACCTTTGGATTGAATCGCAAGTAGTACCACCACCAAAAAAAAAAAAAAAAATCAATTGCTTTATGGTCATGACTATTTATATCCTATAACTTAATTTTATTATTTTATCATAGTTATATTTGAAGTCTCTATTATATGAGTTAACGCTAGGATATGAAATAACTGCTTGGATTTGGTCAGTAAGTCATTTTGGCACCTGGCTATATATGAAGTGCTTTCATTTAAAGGGATCTTAAAGGGCTGGGGATGTAGCTCAGTGGCACAGTGCCTGCCTGGCAAGTACAGGGTCCTGAGTGATTCCCAGTTCTAAAAAAAACAAAAAACTTCAACAGATCTTAAAATAATCATTAATGAGTGAGTACTTTAAGTAATACTGTTTAAGATGATTAAAGAAATTTATTGGACTAGATCAAGTTCAGCTGAGAGGCAAAATCTGGCTTGCTACCTGTTTTTATTTTTTTTAAAATAATACCAAATCAGGTCTTTATTTTAGCAGGGCCTGTGCTCTCGCACAGGAGGGTTACTACTACACAGGACCTACTAGACTAAAACTGAAGAAATAATGCACAGTAGTTTGCACACCTGTTTCAGTAATGGTCAGGGATAAAAGCTTCCTATGAATGTTATAAGGTCTGTGATTCAAGAATTACGTTTTTAATAGTTGTAAAAAAGATGAAAGGAGAATATTTTGTGATGATAAGAATTATATGAAAGTCAGCTACTGTTTCCCTTCATGGTTGCCCGCTCTGTCCTGTAGAGCATACTTATTTTCCTTGGCCCAGACTCACTCTGCAGAACCTGTTTCTTTTCTTGCCTTGTACCAAATACAAAACTTTGCTACCATTAAAATTAAAATTTTTAAATTTTAAGAAAAGAATTATATGAGAGTCAATTTTCTGTGTCTACAAAGTTTGCCTGTGACTGTCAGGTCCTGCAGAAAGATTGAATATGTAATTGCAAGTGTATGGCTTTCTAAGACTCACATACTTTATGACAGAAAACGTTGGCCCCTAGCATAGACCCTTACTTTACAATGTTATTGCTGTAATGTGGGAAGCTTTCATTGGCTGTTTGGTGGGTGTTTCCATGCTTACCATATTGATGCTGTTAGTAAATTAAAGGGGAAATAAACTACTTAGTAAATAAGTAGTTTAATGATAATATTAATAAAAGTTCTTAAAACCAGTGTCATTCCATTTGCAGACAATGGGAGGTACTTTCTCCTTTAACAAAATTAGAGCATCATATTTTATTGTATATTCATAATCACTATAAAAGATCTAAATTTTTGATGAATTTTTAATTACATTTTCTAGGACTTTATTCATTTTTCTTACGAATTTTTCTTTTCCTTTGTTACCTATTTTTTGACTACAGTATATTAGAGTCTTAGTAACTTTCACAAGGGATCAGTGAAGTCTTTAAGCATCATGAGCTCCAATGTAGTTATTATTTCTTTTGATCCTCAAATTGTCTTATTTTTGGTCATTGGGAACTTGGTTCACATGTCCTTTTAACGTGAACCTAAATTCTTTAAAAACAGGCGTGTTTTTGTGGGATAAAATATCCTGGGTGTCATGTTGTACCTTAACTGCCTCCGGCTTGCCATCAGCCATTTCTTCAAGGAACCTTGTTTCATTTGTGAAGGAAATTTTAGCTAACAATCTGAATGCTTTATTAAATACGGTTTCAGGTTTCATATCTCTTCTGTATTTTCATTATTCCCTTTACAATTTATAATTTTTTCATTATTTCAATATGCACTGCACTGTATCAACATAAACTGAAGTAAATCTCATCAAATCCACTGCTTGTGTGTGTGCTGCAAAAGTTAGTAACCTTTTTTGTTACACTTTCCAGTTTACATGATGCCATATAAAACAAGTTGGGTTCACCTACAGATATCTCTGTGTCTTATATAATCTGTGCATGGCTCATGAAGTATGTGTGTTGTTGGCTTTGATACGTGCAGGATTCTTGGATGTGAAAAACTTGTGTATATTTTAACCTTGCAGTTACACTATGCACACTTTTAGTAACTTACTTCATATGCCTCTAAAGTGACATTATCTTAATGCCTCTTTAGGAATAGATGGTATACTGTCCAGTATTAAGCTAGTGAGATATCTTAAGGAGGGTACAAAGGCAAATACTGTACATATGAAACTTTTCTCAATTATGGATATTTTCAATGACTGCACATTAATTTATTGGTATGTGACTAAATTTTGCCCTCAGAATTTTCTGCTCCTATAGTTCATTGTGTACAAGTGGGAATGTGCATGGATAAGTAGTCAGCACACACATAACCCTTTTGCAGTCACTTATCTTTCATTACCTCACTTGTTTCCTTCTTTTATTCCAACTCTGCTGGGTATTTTGTTTTGTTGGTACTCCTTTATCAAGGAAGTAGTGAGTGGGCTGGAGATGTAGATTGTTGGTAGCGCACTTGCCTGTTGCGTGAAGCCCCCGGGCTGCATTCCTGGAAAAAGTAGTGGGCAGCAAACATTGAACATGTTTCGCCTTTTCCTAAAGGCAAAAGATCAAGATTTTCTAAAGACCAAGTCAGAAGATAAATGGACCTGTTATTTTAGCACTCTGAGAGGCTGATGCAAGAAGATTACAAGTTCAAGTGTAGCCTAGGCAATTCATTAAGACCCTGTCTCAAAATATAAAATTAAAAATCATTAGTAGAAAGGCCTTGGGTTCAAGCCCCAATACAAAAAAAAAAAAAAAAAGAAGAAGAAGAAAAATGAGTAAGTTTATAATGTACTAAATTGTATACATTAAAAAATGGACTTGGGATTGCTCTTTCATTTTATTACTAGGCACACCTCTTCCTGTAGAAATAAGTAAAATGTTTGAATGATATTTGCATGTCAAACCTTTTATAAATGCCTACCATGAGCCAAACACTGTTCTGTATATAAACTTGTAAAAGCCTTGGGATACTCTCCTGTGAGGTAGGTGACGTTATTATCTCCATTTATACATGGGAGAACAGAGGCACAAATGAGGTGTTACTCTTTCAGGCTTAGAAAACTAATAAGTGCCCCAGGGCCAGGTTATTACTCAAAGCCATATGCTTCCAAGACCCAGTTTAGGTCTATGCTTTATTGTTGTAGTACAGAAGGAAGATCTGGGGTCAACGCTAATGTGGGAATGAGAAAAGGGGAGTAGTCATTTATAGGAGAATTTCAGGTAGCCCCAGAATATTACTGGTTGAGAAAAGCTGTGGGTTTTAATTTTTATGTTTCTTTCTCAGGTTTTTTCTCTTTTAAAATTGCTAATGTTATTACTGTACATTGCCTTTAATTATTGGGATTTTTTTATTCATACTCAGTTTAGTAGTGTTGCTCTCAAGTATTTCATGTCTGATTCCTTTGGGCGGGAGGTTGTTTTGGTTTGGTTTTTGGCTTTTTGAGACAGGGTCTCGCATTATAGTTCAGACTGGCCTTGAACTCACTGTGTAGCCCAGCCTGGCCTAAAATTCATGGCAGTCCTGCCTCAACCACCAAGTGCTGGTACTATAAGCATGCACCACCGTACCTGGCCATATCTGATTCTTGACCTGAGTAAGTTGCTGTTAGAAGTTAATATATGAGACTAGGGATGCAGCTCAGTAATAGAGTGTATGCTTATCATGTGTGAGCCCCTAGATTCAATCTCAATACCAAAAATAGTGCCATTATTCTGAAGATCAGGGATATGTTATTTGCGCTTGTATCTTCCATTAATGTAGTATATTATAGATCCTTCCAAAAACTTCAAAGGGCATGCTGTCATTTGGATCTGACAAATGCTTGGAGACAAGTAGTGCAGGTGGTACCAGGTTTATTTTATACGTATAATAAACTGAGTCTCAGCAGTAGTGAAAGAGTTTACACAGAGCCCGAGGTTTATCATTTGTTCCTTGTTACTCCTTTCTGTCTCCAGTACCTTCTCATAGTAATTCATTCAGTAGTGGATTCACTTGGAATGGGAAAGTAAGAAAAACTATTACAGTAGTAAATTAAAATATGTTTTGGGTTTTTGTTTGTTTCTTTGGGTGTTTTGTTGAGTTGGAGTTTCAGTGTGTACCCTAGGCTCGCTTCAAATTTGAGATCCTCTTGTCTCAGTCTTGAGTTCTTGGATTAAAGGCCTGTGCTAGCATGTCTGGCTAAAATATATTTAAGAGGGAAATTCTTGTTTAATAGTAGAATTTTAAAGAGTAGCCTCTTCGAATTGTTTTGTAGTCACAAGCTGAATAATTTTCAGGTCCTGCAGTTGTCAGTCATCACCTTGCTCGAGTTCTGCTGTTGTGGAAGTGTGTCTTCCCAGCATCTCCTAAAGATCTGGAAACAGAAAAGAGCCGAGGAGATTCATTTACATGGCAAGTCACCCTGGAGGGACGAGCTGGTGCACTCAGTGGTAGGTTCAGTTCAGTCTGTTATCTCCCTTTCCTTTGGCTTTTTCTCTATCCTTTGCTGTACATGTACTGTATATGTCACTTAATTTGGGGAGGAGGAAATCTGCCTCAAATGATTTTTGTAACTGAACAAAATAGATTGGTTGATGATGGTAACTGCAGAATAAACTAATACACCAAATTTGAGAGTTCTAATCTTTAGGCTAATGCATGATGCAATCTAGTAGAAAACTGTCAAGATTGCTTTCTTTGTCTTTTTAAAAAATTTTTTTATTTTAAAGAAAAAAGACAAAAAATGAAATTCCAAAACAATATAATGGGGGGTAAAAATGGTTAATATATTGCGTATTGTTATCTTTAAATTAGTTACTCAGAGTACAGGATATCAGCATTCAATTGTTCAAACAATATTAGCACAAACCTGTCTTTTCAATGAACTAAGAGAAATTAGTATAACTATTTTAACTATATTTTATATACTTTTTTCCTTTTGCTTTTCCTTTCCTTCTTTTCTCGAGTCCCCCAACCCAGTTTCTCTTTCCTTTTGAACTTCCTTCCCAATTTTCAGTGTTTTCTTTATCTTAAATAGATCTCAATTCCTCTTTTTATAGATAGTAGGATTTGATTTAAATAACACTAACGAGGCTGGGGATATAGCTCAGTGGCATAAGCGCCTTCCTGGCAAGCACAAGGTCATGAGTTCAGGCTCAGGTACTGCAAAAAAAAAAACAAATAACACTAACGAAGTATAGTTTCCATTGAGTCTGTACATCTATGAAAATTGTACTTCTTTACAATAGTTAATGTAGACTGTTGAAAATATTCCACCATGCTAATTTTAACTAATAATGAGTTCAAAGCCTGCCTGAATTACATAGCAAGACTCTGTCTAAAGAAAAAAAAAGTGAAAACTCAATTGTGAGTGTCATCTTGAAATTCATACATGAAGTAACTCCAGATAGAAGGTTTTTGGTTTCATAACAGTTTTAAATCCTAACATGCTGACAAGTCAACAAGGTTGTATAGAACTAGTATAAAACTGACAGATTTTTTTTTTTTTTTTTTTCTGAGACAGGGTCTTGCTATGCAGTTCAGGCTGGCCTTGAGCTCACTTTGTAGCCCAGGCTGGTCTTGCACTCACGACGATCTTCCTGCCTCAGCCTCCCTAGTGCTGGGATTACAGGTGTGCGCCACCACACCCAGCTAAAACTGACAGATTTGAAAGTTTAAGCTAATTTGTTTCTTAAACTCTGTGTTCAAAGGCTGAATAAAATCCCAGAAGACAGCATTCTCTTAGTTTAGTTATTGATCCCTTTTAGTAATCATAGAAAAGTTTTTTGTTGTTTTTTTTGTTGTTGATGTTTTCCTTTTAATCATTAGGGACAGAAGGCACTAGCTTCTTTTTATACTAGACTTCCTAGAATTGTTTTTTGGTTCTGGTACATTTCTTTATTTTCTAATAAAAATACAAATGCTGTACCATAATCAAATGCTCTTTTCCTGGTTGCTCTCAGTATGCTGAATATTAGTATGTTTTCTTTTTCAGCTATCAAGAGCTTTGTTTCCCACTGTGGTGATCTCCTTTCTGAAGAAGTAATTCAGCATCTTCTTCCACCAATTCCTTGTGCTGTGGATTTGTTAACTCAGTAAGCATTATCTTTTTCAACTGATAAAATTTTCTAAGAGCAATGAGTTACCCTTTGATTATGTAATATCCCTTGAATGCACTGACAGAGCAAGTATCTATGGTTGATTCATAATTTTCTTTTTGCAAAGGAAGGCAATCATTTAGTTGTGTGTTTTGTTTTTTTTTTTAAGGTTAGGATCTTGAAAGAAAAATACATATGAAAAGGGAAGGAAAGTTGTTTGGTGAATAATGTACTTTTCTTACAGGCAGATTTAACAAGAAATTAAATATTAACCCTGTTAACCTTTTCAGGTAGGCATTTTATTGGTTTGTTACTGCTGTTCTGTGTGCGTCAGAACCAGATGCTTGTTAACAGTTTCAGTTTTTTGTTTGCTTGTATTTTTCTTAAGTTTGAGTTATACATACATGATAGAAATAGAGAAAAACCAATAAATATCATGAATACTTATAACTTCCAAATTAATAAAACATGTAGAGAAACTCTTCTCCCAAAATGTTTAATGATATTGTACATATATAAAAATACATTAAAATATGGCTTATAAAGCATAATAATAAAGTGAACTCCTGTGAATCCAGCATATGAGGTGTGATCAAAAGACCTTGGTTTACAAACTTAAATTTGTTTTTGATTTTGGGGAAGATCACCATGCTCGTATTTATTACCCAATGCAGAATTTGCAAACAGAAGCAAAATTTTGCCAAATGCCTTGTTTGTGAACTGAATTTTTTGCAAACAGATGCATTCGTGAATTACTATATATGGTAACCATTAAATTCTTAACGTTTATTACAATAAAAGACACATTGTCGTTAACCCTCCTCAAAATACTCACCTGTGCTGCAAACACTGTCATCATTCCTGCCAGTTGTTTGACGCAGCTCTGGAAGCCCTTGTTTGTATCTTTACACAGTGCAATCAAAAATTTGAATGCTGCTGCCAAGTGCTACCCAACACATAGGCAGTCTTGTAAAAACATGGTACATCATCGTCCACATATTACTGGATCTGGTATCATGCAACTTCTGGCTCTTCCCCAGAGTCAGAATAACCACAGAAGGTTAAATGTTTTGAATTAATTCAGGATGTCAAGGCAACCATGATAGTGCAGTTAAAGAGGCCTTCCAGAACAGCTTCAGAAAGTGGCGAGAATGATGGGATCAGTGTGTTCCAGCAGGGTGGAATGTTTTGAGGGGGATTAGTGGCAATATGACAAATTTTAAACACATTCACCGTAATTTTCAGTCATCCTTGTAAGTAGAACAAAGGCTATAAATGCTCCTATAAAGTGCCAGATAGTAAATATTTTAGAGCCTTTGTAGGCTACAGGGTTTATGTTACAATTGCTAGACTGTCATTGTAACTCAAAAGTAGGCATAGCTACTGAATGGCTGTGTGCATTAACACTAGACATATCTTTAACCTATTTATCTTTTAGGTTGTCATTCTTTCGCCATTCATCAAATAGTAAAACATCTATTTTTTTTGATTCACAGGCATTCTTGATTTAAATGTCAGGGGTATCAGTCTTTTACTTTTTTGGTCTGTACATTTTGTCTTTTGGTTTTAAAAGCTTTACTGCAAAGTTACATTTTCTTATATTTCTGTCTGAAATGTTTCAAGTTTTATCTTTGATATTTAAGTCTTTAATCCATCTGGAACTGATTTTTCTCTTTGGAGTGAGGAAGAGATCTGTCTTAGTTTGTGCTGCCACAGTAAAATAAACTAGATGATTTATAATGATCAGAATTTATTTCTCACAGTTCTGAAAGCTAGGAGTCCAAGATCAAGATCTTAGTGTACAGTGAGAGCCTGGTCTCTGCTTCCAAGAAGGCACCTTATTACTATATCCTCTGGAGAGGACAGATACTGTGTCCTACATGGCAGGAAGGACAGAGTGCAAAAAGAACCCAGACTTCCCCTTTCAAACCTTTTGTAAAGACATTAATCTCTTTGTTGCCATTATTGAATAACTGTGGTATGTATAATGTGTTTATTACTTCTATAGTTGGTCTGATATCCAGCCACCTTGCTAAGTTCTGTTAAACATAACTTCTGCTGCTGCATTTTCCTCTACAGTACCTCATTCATATTCTGTCTCTCTCCCCTTATGTTCTAGCTAGATAACTGACTTTAAAACTGAATAGAAGCTGGTTGCAATGGTATATGCCTATATTGTCCCACCTACTGAGGAGACTGTGACAGAAGGATCACTTGAGGCTAGTTGGTGGGCAATGTGGTGAGACCCTCTATTTTAAACAAACAGGGAAGAAAGAGAGAGGTGGTTAAAGAGGAAAAAGGAATGCTTCTTATATTTAATAAAAATTATGCTTGCTATATACTTTTAGTAGATTACCTTTATTAAGCTAAGAGAATAATCTTACATTTACCATATTTTTATCATGAGTAGATTTTGATTTTTATGAAATAGTTTAATCCAATAAACTTTAATGCAAGAAAGTCTTGATCAAATTTTTAATTGGTTGCATTCTTTAAATAAACAGCTTGGAAATGCTACCTTTTTTTTAATAAACTTGGGAATTTCTATGTAAATTCAATAGTGGGACAGTTCTAAAATTTTCATGAATTGTCCTCATCAAGTTTTTAATCAGTTATATTATTATCATTAGAATCATATGAATAATGGGGCATGGTGGCACATGCCTGTAATCCCAGCACTTGGAAGGCTGAGGCAGGAGGATTGCCATGAGTTTGAGGCCAGCCT
The DNA here is from genome assembly GCF_000276665.1 of Chinchilla lanigera. Lineage (NCBI taxonomy): Eukaryota > Metazoa > Chordata > Mammalia > Rodentia > Chinchillidae > Chinchilla > Chinchilla lanigera. The sequence continues at coordinate 29,241,717 of NW_004955409.1, forward strand.
GGGCTACATAGTGAACACAAGTGAAGTGAAGGCCAGCCTGAACTACACAGCAAAACCCTGTCTCAAAAAAAAAAAAGAGAAGATGAATAAGTATTTCATCAAGTTCCATGGGAGCATTTGTATAAGACTGGAGTTACCTGTCACAGTCATCTGTCTTACTATAAAACAGTCAAGAGTTGGTTTTTTTGTGTGTAGGGGAAGACCTTCATTTATAACTACCTGTTTCATTTCTTTGGTCGTTTTTCTTTTAGTTTACAAGTAGTTTTATTTCATATCAGTAATTTGTATATGAAACAAGTATTTGGATGTGTAAAAAACAAGTATAGAGAAGGGACAGTTTCCATCTAAGTTTATAATTTAGTGGAAATGCTTAAAAACATAACCAGTATGGTATACAAAACATTTTTCAGAGGTTCACTGGTATACTATATATACTATACTATATATACTATATATATACTATATATACTATATATACTATATATACTATACCCTGATCCTGATGCTACTGAATATAACAAAAAGTAGCAAAGTTCCCAACGCTTCATAATCCTCTAATCTTCAAAGTGACGTATATTCATTCAGTCAGTCTGCTTATGTGTAGAAAGCACTGTGAGAGGCAATTTGAAGACAGCGGCATGATTTAGATACAGTCTCTGTCTTCCAGGAATGAGGAAACAGCTGACAAAGCAAGGTGCGAAAGAATTATCAGTAGAGGGCTGCAGAGAACACTTGGAGGACAGTTACTATGCCCTGGGACTTGGAGGGACGTCACAGGAGAGTGGCACTTGAGTATAAAAGTGAATAGTACTAAATGGTAGAGACAGAGAGAAGGGCATCTGAGAGAGCAGTGAGAATCAAAGTAGAGAGGCATGAAAATAATGCTGTGGAAATACTAAGCAGACTGGTGCGGCTGGAGCTGGGAATCAAAAAAGGGCACTAGGAAGTTAAGATACAGCTGGTATGTGGAGGATCTCTAATGCCTGTATTAAACCTACTAATTCTGGTCAGCTAACAGTAGGTGCCAGTAGAGATTCAAAAGGAAGAGAAAAAACCAGAGACTATATATATTCAGTATCAAATACGTAACTTCTGAAGTGAATATCTGGCTAAGGAGTAATTAAGTAGGACAGAAAGAATAGGTTGTTAAATTAGGACACCCAAGATTTAGGGGGAGCAGGTAGTCTTGTGTGGGGATATATTGATACACTTCAACTAGGCAGCTCTGCTTTGCTCTTTGTTTCTCAAAGTAACTATTGCTTCTTTTTGATCAAACCAAGTCTCTGTTACGTACCTGCGGAGCCCCCTGTACTTTTTCTTTGTACTGTGTGATAGGTTTTATAATTATACTGTATGCTCACTTGCACGTGATGAGTGTGAATGGCTTGCGTTGGTCTCTAAGCTCTGTGAGAATAGGGGTCGTGTTTTTACTTTCCCTGCCTTTTTTCTGTAGATTACCCATTGTGCCTGGCCCAGAGGAGGGACTGAAATATTCAACAAGTCAGTGAATGAATGAAATACTGGAATGGGCACACTGTGTTGAAGGATGACAAGGCATAATGCTTTAATTTTTAATTTTTTTTGGTTTCAGAGGTTCCTCCATACACACACTCTTTTTTATATTGGTTATACAAGTTAATGGGCTTCATTTTGGAAGATTTCTGTGTGCATATAACATTAATCACTTTCGTCTCCCTTGTCCCACATTGCAAGTTTCACATTTTGGGGAGGATTTCAATGTGTAAAATACTTTTTGCTTATATCTTTCACCTCTTTACCTCCCATAACAGACCCTCCACCTCCTTTTCCCTTCATCTTGTCTAGCACTAGTGTCCCTTCTATTTTCTTGGCATTGTTTTTGGAGTCTACATATTAAGGGGAATATGTGCTGTTTGTGTTTGTGAGTCTGGCTTATTTCACTCGGTATGGTCTCCAGATCCATCCCTTTTCTTCAAAATGCAGTTTCGTTCTTCTTTATCACTGAATAATCTCTTTATCTTAATCTTCTTTATCACTGAATAATACTCCATTGTGTATATGTACAACATTTTCTTTATGTATGAGGCTTGTCCCATATCTCTGCTATTGTAAATTGTACCACAGTAAACATCCGTATATGGGTATCTCTCTAGTATGCTGACGTCAGTTGCTTTGGGATATGCTAAGGAGTGGTATAGTTGGATCAAATGGTAGCTCTATGTTTAATATTTTGAAGAAACATCATACTGATTTATGTAGTCGCTATACTAATTTACATTCCCACCAGGAGTGCTGAAAGATTCCCTTTTCCCCATATTCTCACCAGCATTTGTTGTTTCTGGTTTTGTTTTTGTTTTTATGTACTCTTGGTAATAGCCATTGTGAATGGGGTGTAATATAGGATGCCAGTGTAGTCTTGATTTGCATTTCCACAATGGCTAAAGATGTTACACATTTTTTCATATATTAATTAGCCATTTGCTTTATTTGAGAAGTATCTGTTCAGTTCATTTGCCCATTTATTGATTGGGCTCTTCGATTTTTTTGGTGTTAAATTTTTTTAGTTCCTACGAGGTGGTGCTGCACATCTGTAATCTCAGCACTTGGGAGGCTGAGGCAGGGGAAATCACTGCGTTTGCATCCACCCTGGACTACATAGTGAGTTGAAGACCACCCTGAACTACATAGTAAGACCCTGTCTCAAAAAAATAAACTTTGAGGTTCTTGTATATTCTAGATAACGATCCATTGTAGGAAGAGTAGCTGGTAAAGATTTTCTCCCAGTCACTTGGTTAGTTGTTTACCTTGCTGACAGAAACTTTGTGTTTGAGCTCTGTTTGTTGATTCTTGCTAGTATTTCTTTTGCTGCTAGGCTTGATTATATGGCTTTAAGTGTTTATGTTTTCTTTTAGCAGTTTCAAAGTTTCAGGTCTTATACCTAGGCCTTTGACCCATTTTAAATTGACTTTGTATAGGGTGAGGCATTTAGTTTCAAGGTGAATATACAGCACCATTTGTTAAAGAGGCTGTCTTTTCTCCAACATATATTTGGGCTTCTTTGTGCAAAATTGAATGGTTATACTTGCATAGGTTTGTTTTTGTGTCCTGTGTTCTGTTTCATCTTTGGCTTGCAGGAAGGGAGGATGAAAAGGAAGGTGGTAATTGTTTGGAAGGAGAGAGCCACTGTCAGTAGCACTGTGCCTACCTGGCAAGCATGAGGTCCTGAGTTCGATTCCTGGTTCCAAAAAAGAGTTGGAAGAAGAGTCCTCTTCCATGAGAACACCAGGAATCTGGCTCTCTGGTGTCCTTTCTCTCCTTGGGAGAGTCTGCAGCCCACAAGGACCTGCTTCTGGCTCACTAGGTCTCAAGTTTTTCAGAACTAAAAACTGATGTAAAGTTCCTGTTTCTGTCTTTCCTTTAACACTGCTCTGGAGTGTGACATGACACTGTCATTAAGCAAGTGAGTGCAACTATTGGCCTTTTCTCTGTCCGGACGGGTCTTCTCTACAAATGTTTGTGGCTCTCCCTGTTTTTTCAGGATTTCCTTTATTGTAAAAGAAGAACTTTGCTTCCCTGATTGTTGATACTCCCCACTCGTCTTCAGAAAGCTCCACAGCTGCCATTTTCTGTTGCTCAGGCAGAAGTTGCTAAAGTTCCGCTGTGGACAATTCCTCTGAGTGTTCCTCCTCCACCAGTGCCTCAGCATCACCGCTGTCTCCCTGAAAGCTATGGACTCTGCTATAGTGACAGTATCATCAACCACAGGGTGATTTGAAGGCTAAGGCTCCTCTACATAGTATTCAAAGTCCTACTCCTGTATAATTGTAGGCCACACTTTCTTCCAAGCAGAACTCAGGGCCCTTAGATACTGGCCCAGGATTTCTCAGTTAACCCCACACAGGAAAGGATGTTGGTTTGTTTTTTCATTTTGTTTTGTTTTGTTTTTTGGGACAGGGTCTCACTATGTAATGCAGGCTGGCCCTGAACTCTATTACAGAGTCCCAGATGGCCTCGAGTTCAATGGTGATTCTCCTGCCTCAGCTTTTCAAGCTAGGATTACAGGTGTGCACCACCACAGCTGACTAGGACAGGATGTTGTAATGTTCCTTCCAGAACTTTTAAAGGACGAAGTCTATATCTGAGACCATCTAGAAGCAGTTCAAGAACAGTTCCTTGATAGGTAGCTTCTTAAACTTAACTATAACCTGCTGGTCCATAGGCTGCAGTAGAGTTGTTTTAGGTGGGAGAAACAGCTGAGAACCGTGGGAATTCTTCAGCCAAATCTCATGGGTGAGCAGGGGCATTGTCCATGATGAAGAGAGCCTTGAGTGGTAAACCTTTGTCCTCTAGGTATTTCTTATTTTTTTTTTCCTCTAGGTATTTCTTAACAGTAGGACAGAAAGCCTCCTTTATCCACTCAAGAAAAAGTACTCTAGTTGTTTGTTTGTTTCTTGGGGGAGTTTTTTGATGTAGGGTTTCACTATGCACATCAGGCTGGCCTTGAACTTACAGCAGTTCTCCTGCCTCAGCCTCCTGAGTGCTGGGATTATAGGCGTGCATCACCAGGCCAGACTGAAAGAGTACTCGTTACCCAGGCTTTTGCGTTAGATCTGCACATGACCCCTACCCTGCTCTTCACAAGTTTATGTTTTGTGAACACTCAAGGAGTCTCAGAGTGATAAACCAAGGTCACCACTTGCATTGGCACATTACAATAAGCTTAGCCTAGCCTTCATAGGCTTATGGCCTGGTATTTTCTTTTCTTCCTGGGTAATTATGTTCTCTTGGGCATTTTCTTTTACAAAAGACCAGTTTTATCACAGTTGAAAACTTGATGAGAGCAAAAACCATTTCTCTTTGTCATCATTTTGAAGTAGTATATGTAGTTTTCGGCAGCCCTTTCATCAGCACTGGCTGCTTCATGCCTAGTTGCACTTTGAACCCCAGTTCTCACTTTAAAATTGTGAAACCAGCCTTTACTGGCATGAACTGTTTCACCATTATCATTTGTGGATGGATTACCCTTTGCAAGCTCTACATTTATAGCCCTAGCTTTTTCACAAATTACAATCTCAAGCTATAACCTGCCATCTGCTGTTTATCCACAGTAATAATAGCCTGTCTACCTCATCTAACATTGTTGATCGAGACTTACTGATTTGAATAACACCTTTAGCAACACAGCTTCCTTTGGGGCTGGGGATTTAGCTCAGCGGCAAAGCGCCTGCCTGGCAAGCGCAAGGTTGTGAGTTCCGTTCCTGGTACCGGAGAAAAACCAAAAAAAAAAAAAAAAAAAACACAGCTTCCTTATACAAATCTTTACTTTATAAGATTGTCAAGATGGTAGATTTAGACATGCTGTACATATTAGTGAGGTCGGTCACACAAGTACTACTGTCATATTTTGCCACAATTTCCTTTTAGATTGTGATTGCTTTCTTTACCTTCCCTTCCTTCCTTGGCTCCTTTTCTGCCTTTTGGGGGACCATTTTGATAGCAGGAATTTTATAAACCACTGACCAAAATCCCATTCACAGACATGTGCATCTGGGCTCAAACTAACACTTATATATACTTTTCTGGCATCAGAATTCTTTGTTTACAACTGCACAAGCAGCCAGCATTCAGGTTATAACTTACGACTTTGGTCATAAGTGAAACCTAAAATTCCGGTCATAACCCAAGTTCTGAGGCTGCCCATAACTCAAGGGTCCACTGTTGTCCCTAATAATCCTCTGAATTCTATGGTGTCTGTTGTAACATTGTCTTTTTCATCTCTATTGATTTGGGCCTTCTCTCTTTCCTTTTGGTTAGTTTAGCTAAGAGTTTTTCAATCTTGTTTAGCTTGTGAGGTGAAGAGCCTCTTGTTTGACCCTGCCTGTTTGGACTTCTAAATGCCTCCTGTACCCTGTATCTTTCCCAAGGTTTGAGAAGTTTTTTATTATTATTTTATTTATACCTATGTTTGTTAAAGAGATTTACTTGTAGCTTTCTTTTCTAGTTGAGTCCTTGTCTGGTTTTGGAATAAAGGTAATGTTAGCTTTGAGGGGTGACTTTGGCATACTCCTTCCCTTTCAATTTTATTAGTTTGAAGAGTATTGATGTTAGGTTTTCCCCTAGATTCTTGTAGAATTCAGTGGTAGCCATCAGGTCCTGGGATTAGTTGGTAAATTTTTTTATTACTGCCTCAATTTTATTGCCTATATTGGGTTATTCAGGGTTTTATGTCTTCTACTTCTGTTTTGATGATTCATGTATGTCTAGGATGTATAGCTAATGTATGTGTCAACTTGTTCAATATTTGTACATTGTCATATAGCCCACATACATAGAGTATATTTTTTCTTTTCTCTTAAGACTTTCTTCAATACTGAAGTCATATGGAAATCCCTTGAAAACACCATCAGTGGTTTATAGACAAAGACTGTATGAACTATTGATTTTATTACCTCCTGAAACCTATGAAGGTATGTGCTTTAAACCAAAATATTTTATTGTTTGTGGCTGTTCTATAGTTGCATGAATAGATTATGGCATTTATTTATTGGGGGGGTTGTTTTTGTTGTGGGTTATTTTTTTTAAACAGGGTCTCACTGTGTAGTTCAGGTTGACCTTGAACTCATGGTAATCTTCCCGCCTCAGCCTCCTTTGTACTGTGATTACAGGCATGCAATACCATGCCTGGCCATAATATTTATTTACCACCTTATTTCTAGGAGGTTTAGGCAATCAAGTCTGCTTCTGTGTTTAGAATTTTTATAGTAAGTAAAATAGATTTTTATAAAACCTTCTTCTTTATAGCTTGCTTTCTTCACTGTTCTGAGAAAAAAGTCTAAAATTCTTTTTTGTGAGGGAGAATGAGTCACAAACACTGACTTTGATTTTACTCTAGAGTTTATACAGAATGTATAATGTAAATCTATTACAAATTTGAGTCAGGCATGGTGATGCACACCTGTAGTCCTAGTACTTGGGAGGTTGAGGCAGGAGGATCACCATGAGTTCAAGGCCAGCCTACACTACATAGTGAGACCCTGTCTCATAAAAAACAAAAACCAAATTCGGCTAGCCCTAATTTCCTTCTGGAGTGATTACCTATAGTGATCATTCCTTTCCATTATTCGTAACTCTGCCAAGAAAAACGTTTAATATTGCTTGGTGGTGCATGCCTGTAATCCTAGCACTTGGGGACTGAGGCGAGAGGACTGCTGTGAGTTTGAGACCAGCCTCAACTACTTAGTGTATTCAAGGCCAACCCGAACTACATAACAAGACCTTCTCTCCAAAGAAAAGAAAAAAAAATTGTCTTCCATGGGAACTTCTATTTTTTTTAGTATTGACAATTTTCAGGCTACCTATTAAACTGAATGTTACTTAAAATATTTTTCTTGTAAAAGTACTACATTTATTTGCTGAAGCAAGTCACACGAATAAGCTGCTGTAGTCTCAAGAACACTGGGTGCTGGAGGGAAGCCAGGTGAATAAGCTGTTAGGCAGAGGGGTTTCACGTGACATTCACCCTCCCAGAATAGATATATAAATAACTGTGTGTGCTGCAGTTGTTGGGGCCCTTCTTCTCCTCTTCCTCCTCCTCCTCCTTCTTCCTTCCTTCTTACTACTCCCATCAGGAGAGAGGGCTCCATCTGGCCTGTTTTCTGTATGAAAGAAAAGTACTACATTTACGTGCTTATGTCTTTCTGCAAATAAATCCAGTATAATATATACCATTTCAATTCAAAGTATTAACCTATAGTTTGTGTCTTGGCCCTTATCATTATATGAGTTGTATTGTACCCACTGATGTTTTTACTGGTTCACAGAGGTACTTATAAAATGTTCACTATAAAGTAAGCATTTAGTATATGTATTTCTAAAGAACTGAAACAAAAAATTAATGCAGTGCTGTTTCTCAGAAACGATCAAAAGAATCATTTCTAGATGCTGGACAATGCTAGAAATTGTATGTGACGTATATCATTTATATATTGATCCGATTATATTTTCCTGACTTGACAGATAAAGGCCAAGTAACGGCCAGGTGTGGTGACTGCTGCTGTGTGCAAAGAACTCAGGAGGCTGGGGAAGGGGGTCCCTTGCGCACAGGAGTTCCAGGCCAGCCCGGCAGCATAGTGAGATCCTGTCCCAAAAAACCACAGAAATCAGTTCAAGAACACATACCAGTAAATAAGTAGAATCAGGATTGAAACAAAGGTTTAAGTCATGTTGTGCTGCCCCTCTGCTTGCAAATTCCTGCTAGGGAACTAATACACAGTCACAGCTTAATGATAGGTGTCTTATTCTGTGCTTTCATTACAAAAGTGACTTTTATTTATCTTTTAAAAACTGAGTAGTAATTTCTGTGTTTCACAGCTTTGGTCCCTGTGTTAGGTTGTAAGAAAAGCAATTCCCCTCAAATTTTTATCATAGTACAGTACTTTGAAACTTATTTTCAAACCATATTTGAAAAAAAAACGCATTAAATGTTTAGTAATATAAGAATATCAACCTAAAATCTACAGTGTACCTTTTCATAAATGGTAATATAAATCTACCCTTTTGATTTAGGGGGGAAAGTTTTAATTTTAGGAATGCAGCATATATTAGGTATTTTACATCAGTTTCAGGATGTTCATAAAGAAACAAAGTTAGGACTTACTATAAAGAAAACCAAAATCTAAATTTACTCTCCATGTCTTTTCCACATATATCTGTTTTTGTAACACAAGTTAAAAACGATTGATGGACAAATAATAATGTAGATATGTTTATGTTTCAACCAAAAGTAATAATTTTCCACCTTTACAACTTAGCAACAGAAAATTGTTTGTTTGTTTTTCTCCTACCCTTAGGACTTTTCAATTTAAGAAAATAATTCTTTTGTTTTTTCTTTGTGAGGTCAGTGTTGAGGATCCAGGGTCTCACACATACCACACAAATGCTATACCACTGAGCCACATCCCTAGTGCTGTTTCTATTTACTTTAATATATTTGTGTAATGTGAATGAACATAGTAGCCAGAACTTTGCCATTAAAATATTGACATTTTGAATGAATAACTCACAGTATAGTAATAGCCTATAGTAACTTACAAATCTTTTAACATACAAAGAAATATGCTCATCTTTAAATTTGTTCATGGAATTTTGGAAAATGAGACTAACAAAACTATTTTAAAATTGTGATCATATAAGCTACTCCAACATATTGTCAAAAAGTTATCTTACAAAACATAAAAAAAGTTGCTTTCTTATGTGAAAAACACTTTAAGAATTGAAAGAAACAAGGGAGAAAAAGCTTAAGTCTAGTGATCCTGGCCAACTATCAAGCAGTGTTGAGGACACAAATCAAACTGCCAAGTCTTATTCTCTGAGTCACATCTTTTAGCTTGTTGCTTATAAGCTTCAGAAATGTATCTGGGCGGGAAAAGGGTATATAGCTCAGCAGCACAGCACCTGCCTGATAAGCACAAGGTCTTGAGTTCGATTCCCAGTACAAAAAAAAAAAGAAATGTTATCTGGGAAAAAAAATCATTTTTTTGAAAAACAAAGAATTAAAGTAACTTTTCTTCATTGTTACCCAGTGGATACAGACTTTTGTCTTAAGAACGACTGTTTTTTGAAGGCTGTACAGTAAAAATTAATTTTTATTTGCTATCTTAGTTTTAGTGTGGATATCCTTTCAAATATTTTAATACTCTTTTTACTGATAATAGCTTCTCACTACCATTAGGAAGCCAATGAAGGATTTCTACAACAAAAGCATATTTTCATTTCAGAATCTGATCATCTTTAAGTACTTTGTTTAGGGACTTTTTTTTTGTCCAGGAACAATTAAATAAGTAGCAGTGAGTAATTCTGTTCCAGTTTCCACATCTGTAAAGCACTAGTGCTAACCTACCCATGTGGGGTTTGTATATAAAGCTTTTAGGACCTTTTCTGGCAGTATTTGTTGTTACTAGTGTTACTGCTATTAATGATAAAGAAAAATGACAGGCTCCATGGCCGGTGCCTGTAGTGTCAGGTACTCAAAAGTCTTGAGGGCAGTACAATCACTTAAGCCCAGGAGTTTGAGGCCAGCCTGGGCAACATAGTAAGATCTCTTCTCCAAAGCAAAAAAGAAAGAAAGAAAATAGGGAGGGATTACAGCATGTGAAGCCTTCCTAGTACTTATAATGGTAGACACCACCTCCGGTATTCATTTCCCCCAAAGCTATTGCCCAAAAAAATACTGCTCAAAGCTGAATATTTCTCTAAGATTATTACTCATTCCTGTAGGGTAGTGCTTAAATTAAAAACCAGCAAAAGCCAAATTTAAGCTCAGATTTTCTATCAATAACCCATCAGATAGTAGGATAAAAATGTTTTGGGTGAGAATTTAGGGCAGTGTGATAAATGGGGCAGTAAGTGTCTCCTGTTTTACGGAAGAACACAGTGTGGCCGATGAACTACCTTTCCCCAGGAGTTTAAAAAAAACCAAGAACAAAGACAGGACCTATCAGTTTGTAAAAAAAAAAGAAGAAAGAAATAGAGGAACAAATTAAGCTACTGTAATCTTCAAAATCAAGACAGTAGAACATTCTGCAGAACAAATAACCTTGTCTTTTCAATAAATTACAAGGAAGAAAAATATGTAGAGGGAGAATGTTATATTGAAAGTGTTTTAAAATGTACCACTTAGCTGCAGTGTATGGGCATTACTTAGATGTGGATTCAAACAGAAGCAAGCAAGAAACAGGCATTTATGAAGCAGTTGGAACATTGAACGGATATTCAATATTTAGTGGGTTTTTAAAACAAGATTGGGATAGAGATATTAAAATAACACACTCTTTAACTTTAATGAGCTACATCCCTAGACCTTTTGTTTATTTTTTACTTTGAGACAGGCTCTCTCTTAAGTTTTCTGGACTGTGCCTAAACTTTCAATCTTCCTGTCTGAGCCTCTCAGAATGCTAGGATTACAAGCATGTACTTCTGTGCCGCCTTTGAAAAAAACAGGAAAAGAACACCTAACCAGGAATTTCTGTAGTTCTTGTGTTCTATTTTAGATGAAGGTGAGCTTACTCAGTATTCTAAGGCACACGCTTTGGAATAGCAGTACTCATTCTTAGTTGCATGGGTAGCAGCACACAGTTGAGTCACTCATTTGGGGGGCATTTTTCTAGAATGAGAAATAACCCTTTGGTCAGGAAATATTAAAGTTGGCCGATGCACGGATTACAGCTCATCTTGGATCCCCTATCCACCATTACTGGGGTTTGAACCCAGTTGTCACTGAGCTAATTTAATATCCCCTATTTTTTTTTTTTTTTTTTTTTTTGAGACAGGGTCTCACTAAGTTTCCCAGGTGGCACTACGTCAGCTTCAGCGTCCCGGAATCTGGGATTACAGGCATACCTGGACTCTTTCAGTCCCATATTCTCACCAGTCAACTGCTAGTACTAAGTTGCAGTTGCTCTTTTTGTCTGACTCAACAGGAAACCTCTGTGCTGTCCTCAGAGAGCTGGCTGCTGACCTGACTGCCCCTGACATCCAGGTGGCAGCATCTACGTTTTTACTTCCACCTCTTTGTCATCAGGATGATCTTTTAATGTTAAGTCCTTTGCTACAAGAGACTGACCACAGATTTATTGAAGAACAGGTATTGCTATTTTTAAGTAACTCGGGTAGGTTCAATCTTTAAACAGTATTTTTTAAAATTTAATATACGCTTTTTTCCTTTTAGCTCTTGCTTGATAATGGGGTTTACTGTGGAAGTCTTGAATATGACCCTTATGCCATTTATGAGAAGAATGTAGAGGGAGATTCTGTACCTAAGCCCCTGCCTCCAACACTGTCAGTTATCAGCTCTGCAGCCAAACTCTTTGGATTTGTCTGTGCGCATGCGGGGGAAACTCAGAGGTAAATCTCTTCAATGGTTTACTGACCCTTAAATATTAATACGTAGTTGATTCAGTGAGTGCTTAATGGAGAGCTCACGGGTAGGAGGAATGTTGTCAGAAGATCCTGTTAGCATAAAGGATTTCTCGTAAATGATGGGTAAAGGTAAAGGTTCTTGTCTATTCACTTGACAGTAATAAATAAAAAATTATTAAATGACCCAAAACACTGGGTATTCTTGTGAATATAGTACTGTGCCCACTATTAGATCATTATCTAACTGAAAATATAAATTAAAAGGTCAGTAATGAAAATTATTGATTTATGAGTAATTGTTACAAAGAAAAACTAATTTTTTTGGTTATATTAGGTTTCCCAGGCTTTCTTACTTAGAGATTTTATGCATCATTACAGGTTCAAGTATTGGTCTTCACATGGGTGGATTTCAAAACATTGACTCTGTCAGTTCACTTAAAATGAGTTTTGGGCCACAAAAAAAAAGTGAGGTGATGGATATGTTGATAATTTAATTGTGAAAATCATTTCACAGCAAAACATACTGTGTACCCTAAACTGTTTTATTTGCCAGTTATACCCCCTTAAGACTAGGGAAAAAATTAAGAGCATTAAAACACAATGTTCCCCACAATAAAAGTATTTATATATTGCAAACATACTCTTAATTTTTTAAAAGGGAAGAAAAAAAACCCAAAAGTAATTCTATAAAGGGATTTCTCTTATGCTGTTATAAGAAAATTAAAAATATGAGATACTCCTCTCAAAAAAGAATTTTGGTTTTCAAAACCAAAGACTGAAACCAGGCATGGTGGCACATGCCTGTAATCCCAGTACTTGGGAGGCTGAAGCAAGAAGGTTACTGCTAGTTCGAGGCCAGACTGGGATACATAGTAAGACCCTGTCTCTAAAAAATAAAAAAATATTGATAATGATTGCTCATTGAGAATGATATTTCTTCATTGATAACTAGGCATATATCTTTCTTAGAGATCAAAAACCACTGTCCAGGAAATTCTGTTATCTAAGAAACAAAATGGGAAATGGACTTCTCCCATAGATTATTCTTCCTGATAGTTGACAAATTATTACAGTCTTCACACATTTATATTCTCTCCCTCATTCTTTTCCTCTCTCTGTCTTCATTTCCCTCCTTCCCTCTGTCTACCTCCCTCAGTCTGTCTTCCCTGCCTTTCTCTCATGCTGGGCCAGCAATGCATTTGACCATATCATTTGATCGAGTTATGTCTCTCTGAGGATACCAGTTAGATTGAGAATTTACATTGGTCTCATTTTAAAAACTTAAATATTTTCATCTCACCAGCAGTATATTTCTGAAAAAAGTCTTTGGAATAGTTTACTTTCAGTACATAAAAAAGTGCATGAAATTATGTTGAATTTTATTGGCTTTAGTTTCAAAAGAATGTTTTTCCCAGATTTCTTTATAGTTTGTAATTCTGTGTACATGTTAAGACTATACAGTTATGGTCCAGTGATGTTTAAGACAGTGTGTAATCAAATTATAAGTGAATAAAAGATCTGAGGAAAATCACAAATGTCTATCTAGAACATTCAGAGAAAAGTTCATGGAAAGGATGAGATTTGAATTAGTTTCTGCTGTTTTATAAGGCATACAATTAAAATAACTATTTAGATTAGTGTAACAATAAAATGTGGATGAAACAGGGATGGCCTTATAGTCAAGGACTTAAACTGAGCATGTTCATAAGTGACTCCACTGGCACGCACCTGTGCCAGCTACTTGGTGGGAGAATTGCAGGTTTGAGGCCAACCTGGGCAACTTAGTAAGATGCTGTCTCAAAATAAAATTGAAAGGCTGAGCAGGTGGGGTATGCCTGTAATCCCAGCACGCAGGAGAATCACCATGAGTTCAAGGCCATCCTGGACTACATAAGTGAGTTCAAGGCCAGCCTGTACTACATAGCAAGATCCAATCTCAAAAAATAATAATAATTAATTAATTAAATTGAGATGGAGAAGGCTGAGGCAGGAGGATTGCTGCAAGTTCAAGGTCAGCCTGGGCTACAGAGTGAGTCTAAGCCAGCCTGAACTACATAGTGAGACCCTGTCCCCGGAAAAAAAAATTGAAAAAAAGTCTGAAATTATTGCTTAGCAGTAGCACATTTGCCTAGCGTGTCCAAGGCCCCAAGTTCAGCCCCCAACAGGACAAAATAGTGTTGGTAGGGGTGACTTCTCATTTTATTATTTAAATTTAATGGACTTTTTAAAATGTGCTTATAGTTCCCTACCATAACAAGATTATAATACTATAATAATATTCAAGGAAGAGGAAGCTTTATTTTCATAAAAAAGTTATTGAGTCTTAATAAAAGCAAAACCTATCAATCTGTTTGGATTCTGGCTGAACAAAAGTAGGAGTCAGGCTAGGTGTGATGGCGCACACCTGTGATCCCAGCACTCAGAAGGCGGAAGAGGGTTGCTGTTGGTTCAAGGCTAGCCTGCACTATGTAGTCAGATCCTGTCTCAAAAAGACAAACAAAAAAAAGTAGTCAGTGGTTTGGGATTGTACGGGTGTGGGTGTGGGTATGTATTGGGAATAGAACCCAGGGCCTTTGCACTTTTTTTATTTTGTATTTTGAGACAAGGTCTAAATTGCCCAGGCTGGGCTTGAATTTACAGTTCTCACTGAGCCTCCCAGTATGCTGGGATTGCAGGCGTGTACTACCGTGACTGGCTTGGAGATTTTTAAAGGAGATGGTCTAGCAGGATGCCCGATACTACAAAATAGGTCTTACCAACTATCAGCAGCCACCAATTGGTAGCAAGAGGTAGAGGAAAGAAACTGTGTAGTAGTGTTATCCCAGTGGTGATACTTGTTTATGGGAGACTGTTTTGGGGGAGCCTTGTATTTACATTTCTAGATATGAAAGATGTTAAAGGGTCTTTTTTGTAGTTTGGGGTTTTTTTGAGACAGGGTCTCGCTATGTAGTTTAGGCTGGCCTTGAACTCACTGTGTAGCCCAGGTTGGCTTCAAATTCAAGGGATCTTCCTGCCTGAGCCTCCTGAGTGCTTAAAGTGTCCAGATATTTTTGGCACACACAAGGCCTTGGGTTCACTTCCCAGCACTACAAAAAAAAAGAGAAAAAAGTATGTTTAATAGCTGAATATTTCAAAGTATTTTGTGTTATTGTGGTATCATGTTTAAATAGTTTAAAAGAAACCTTTTATAATAGGAGATTGCCCTAAATTTGAAAATAAGTTTTTTATGTATTATTTTTGCATTTAAATATTAACTTACCTTTATTTTATTGTTTTTTCGTCTTTTTAAGACAGAATTTCTCTTGGAAGTTCAGGCTGGCCTTGAACTCACTTTGTAGCCCAGGCTGGCCCCAAACTTGCCATGATCCTCCTTTCTCAGCCTCCCAAGTGCTGAGATTATAGGTGTGCACTACCACACCTGGCCTAAATTACCTTTAAAAATAGTTGATTCTCTCTATTCTAACTGTAGAATTCTTTTTTCTCCCCCTGGTACTGGGGATTGAACCAGAACCTTCACACTGAACTACATCCCCAGCACTTTTTTAATTTTTTATTTTGAGACAAGATCTTGTTAAAATGCTCAGGTGAAACTCAAATTTATAATCCTCCTGCCTCAACCTCCGACGTGTTGGGATTATAGGTGTGCGCCACTGTACTTGCTCTGACTAGAATTCTGAAAATAAGAAAACTTTGCATTGTTAATAGTAAAGCACTAAGGTGAGAAGGACAAAATATTTTATATAGAAGAGAAGTATTATTGGTCTTGTATGTTGTCTTGACTCATGAATGTGATATAAAAAAAAAAAGTACAGTGGCCAGGCATGGTTTACATGCCGTAACCCCAGCACTTGGGAGGCTGAGGCAGGAGGCTCACCATGAGTTTGAGGCCACCCTGGACTACATAGCTAGACCCTGTCTCAAAAAAAAAAAGTACAAATATTTCTGTTATGGTTTAGCTCTATGTTTCCCCCAAAAGTCTCATCCGTAGATGAATGGTATATGCCTGTAATCCCAGCACGCAGGAGGATCGCCATGAGTTCAAGGCCATCCTGGACATCCATAGATGAGTTCAGTTGCAGAATGTGCACAGATCAGAGGGGGTCCCTGAGGACATGATCTGGAAAAGTGTATTCTGCTCATCTTTCTGTCTACTTCCTGCTGCTGTGGGTTGGATACTTCCCTTTCCCGGACACTTGCACCATGCTGTTTCTGCCTGGAGCTGGCTGAGCGTGGACCGAAACCGGGAGCTGAAACAAGCCTGTCCTCTCCGTGGTGGTCCCGGGGCTGTTGTTCCAGCAGTGGGAAGGTGACTAAGACGTGGTCAGATTCTATATCCTAGCAGAATTCTCAGGCTCTACCGTTAGGCAGTCTTAGTAACGTGAGACAGTTCCACTATCGCCGATAACCAGCGTGTGAGCTAATAATGTTTTAGACCTTTTAAACTTGTGAGCAGTTGTCTTTAATTCTTTACATCATGTGTACCCTCTGCAATCTTCCTAGTGGGCAGTTCAGTCATAAATATGTCCTCCAAAATAAATGCCTTAAATATAGTAGTCTTGAACAATGGGCAGAAAAAGATTTTATATGTAAGATACTTAGTTTTTTCACACAATAAAAAGTGGCCTGTAAGTCCCAAACTAGGAAATTGGTTAAATAAATTCCATTGCCAGCCTAGTTGTAATGGCTACTGGAAGTTGATTCACTACAATAGCTAATAAGATGGGAAAATCCCCAGTAATAGTGTTTAGGACGAAAAACATAAGCAAGTTATTAACAAGGCATGAATAATGTGATCCCAGTTTTTTTCTTGTCTTTTCTTTCCTTTCTTCTTTCTTTCCTTCTCTTTCTGCCCTTCCTTCCTTGCTTCCTCTCCTGTATCTGTCCGTCCATCTTTTCTGTCATCTCTAGCCCTTTTATGTAATTTCATTTTGAGACAGGGTCTCACTGAATTGTATGGAGTGAGGTCCAACGTGGATCATCCTGCCTCAGCCTTCCAAGTAGCTGGGACTATAGATATCATTCTTGTAAAAATTATTTGCATGCCAATGGAAAAGTAGGTTTCTGAACTCCTAGCACTCCAACATTTTTATTATACTCTATGAATTGACGTTATATATACTGCTTTCCCGAATCTGTGACTTGTACATAGCTGCACCTCTCTTTTCCTTTAACTTCTTGCACCGTTGAACTTACGACCTACCCACTTTGCTTTGAGAATAGAGGTGCCGTTTGGAGCAGAACTGTATCTAAGCCTTTTAGCCTCAGCATAATGATAGAGTTCTAGTTCAGGGCTCAGGGACACTCTTAAAAGTACACTAAGGGCAGATAAAGTACCATTTTTACCTACTCATTGTGATTACATTTTGTGTTCTGCAAGTACGTTTGAAAGTCTACTATACGCCAAACACAAGATACTAGAGAAATGAAGATAAATTATGAGGTATTGTTACTGATATCAAGACAGTTCATATCCTGCAAAATAATCTTCAGTATTATTTCACCCTACCTAATTTAAAGGGAGAAAAGGGATGAAGGGAAATATTTGAGTTAGAATTAGTAATTCAATTCTAGTTACTAATTTCTAGTTACTAACTTCTTTTGTCTTTTTGGGACAGTCTTGCTATGCAGTTCAGGCTGGCCTTGAGCTCACTTTGTAGTTCAGGCTGGCTTTGAACTTGAAATGATCTTCCTGCCTCAGCCTCCTGAGTGCTGGGATGACAGGTGTGCGCCACCACGTCTGGCTCTAACTTCCTTCTTTAAAGAAAAAATAGATAGAAAAATGAGCTGGTTTGTTCCATGATTATGTAGCTTTAATGTTATAAAGAATTTAAACCTCTGTACTATAAGGGCATGAAAGGGGATTCATAAAAGCTATATAAATAACTGATTCAACATTCAGACCAGACAGTCACCCCAGACCAAAAATAATCTACATAATAAAGCCAGGCGTGCTAGCACACACCTATAATTCCAACTCTGGAGGCTGTAGCAGGAGGTTAAAGAGTTCAGAGCCAGCCTGGATTGTAAGTAGATTTAAAACCAGTGTACACTGTGTAGTGAGATGCTGTCTCAAACAAACAGCAGCACTAACAACAACAACAAAACCCACAGTTCTACAGTAATTCGTTTGTTTTCCAGTACTGGGGATTATTGTGCTTGCTTTGCAGCACGTGTACCAATACTGGGAATTATGCATAAAAAGCTTTGTCTTCAGATTTTTTTTTTAAAGACAGGTTCTGGCTAACTTGCTGAGTTGCCCAGGGTAGCCTCAGCCTCCTGGAATGCTAGGATTACAGGTATGCGCAAATAAGGTTAGCCTCTGTAGTAATTTAAAGAATTTAGAATGTGACGTTTAAATAATGTTGACCACCTAGACTCATTCCTTCCCAAAATGTTCCTGTTTTAGAAGTCATAGATAAGCCAAAGTTAATGATGTTAGCCATAATATTCATGCTACGTGCCCCACTTCCCTATTGGATCATTATTAGCTAAGCACTTATATTTGTAATCTTACTGATTGCTTGTAGTTTGTCCTACGTTATACCCACATTGTGACTTTGCTGTATAAATTACCTCTGACAAAAGTCCTCAGTGGCAATCCACTGAGGACTCCTGTGTTTCAGGAGCCATCTTTCAAGAAACCTTTCCTACTCTTAGATGAATGGATGGATGGATGGGTGGGTGGTGTTGAGGACCTCTCTCCTTTTAAGAGTCACTTCTGTCCAAGTTCAAGGGTAAAAAAATATTGGAAGCTACTCAATGCAAGTAACCTCTACATATGTTTTGTTTAGAAAATAGTTACTAAATAGCTTATTTTGCCCAAGTGAAAAAAAAAAATTCTTTTTTTAAGACAGTTTCTCTCTGCAGTTCAGGCTGGCCTTGAGTTCACTGTGTAGGCCAGGCTGGCCTCAGACTCACAGAGATCTTCCTGCCTCAGCTTTTCAAGTGCTGGGATTACAGGTGTGCACCACCATGCCTGGCCCCAAGTAAAATCTTTAAGTGATGCAATTGTAATGAATTTTCACAAAATAGTACTTTCTCCCTACTATCAGAATGGCCCATAATTAAAATATTTTTTATTGTTTATAATGTATTTTCTTTTCCTAAAGTATTCTGTATTCAACAATTTGTCTCATTTTAATAGTTTCAACAAAATAATGCAACAAAGCAAATTAGCAGTTGATTCTCATTTGCCTTTGACTTGTTCAGTCTTATAAACCTTTAAATCTTGTTCTTTCCCATTTTAGCCTTCTTATAGTGGAACAGCTTTCAAACAGTATAAAGCACACAAGAGGAGCTCGTCAGCAAATAGTTCAGTTACATGTTGTTTCTTCCATGTCTAATTTCTTGAAGGTAATTTTTTTTAAAAAAAATCCAAATTCCGTTTAATTTTTTAAAAAGTATAGCTAATTATGTAGGTTGGAGGATGATATTTTTAGGTTTTGTTTTCTTCATTTTTGTCTCTTGATGAAAATGTTTCAGGATTTAGGATTTTCCTTTTACTTTTTTCCCACATGAAACTAGACCAAAAATTGATGTACCATTGGCCTATGGACCAGATCCAACTTGCTGTTACATTTATGACTTACTGTTCCTTTTTGTTTGCTTTTTCTTTTTGAGAGGAGGTCTCGCTATACAGTTCAGTCTGGCCTTGAGCTCACTTTGTAGCCCAGGCTGGTCTTGAACTTGTAACGATCCTCCTGCCTCAGCCTCCCGAGTACTGGGATTATAGGCATGCACCACCACCATGCCCAGCAGTTTCTCAGTAATATATAGTGAGCTTCATTGATCATTCCTTCTGTACATAGCGCTATTAATGTTCTTCTGAACACTTTCATGCTACCATGATAATTGATTGCCATATTGTTTGCTTGAAGGTAAAATTCTAAAATGCTTTGTGCGAGGAAAATTAAATTGTTTATATGATCAGTGTATATTTTGTGTTTTGATTTTTTAAAATTATGAACATACTTGGTCAACCAGAACATAAGTTTTAAGCTAGATAAGAGAATTTGTTACACTTGTAAATTTGCATTGTTCTCTGTGTACTTCAGTACGTGGCCGGCTCCAAGGGAAAGTTAGGTTCAGAAGAAATGAGAAGACTTGCCCTAACGTTAGTAATGGGAGCCCTAGAAAGCCCTACCCCCCTTTTGAGATGTGCAGCTGCAGAGGCATGGGCTAGACTAGCCCAAGTGGTTGATGATGGAGCTTTTACTGCTGGATTAGCTCAAGTTAGCTTTGACAAGTAAGTGAATTTCTTACTTTACTACTCATGGGCTACATGTTAAAACTGGATATAAGCTTGCTGGTTTTCTTAGAACTAATTAGAGCTTCATTCTAAATTAAGAAAAAAAAATTGCCAAGGGTGGTGGTGCATGCTTATAATCTCAATTGTGTAGGAGGCTGAGGCAGAAGGATTGCAAGTTCAAGGCCAGTATGTAGCAAGACCCTATCTAAAAATAAAATGTTGAAAAAGGTCCAGGGATGTAACTCAGCACTCCCTGGCTCATTCCTCAATGCTGAAGGAAAAAAGAAGAGAAAAACTGACATATATGGCCACTTTAAAACAAAGGAGAACGCTCTTGGCCTGCTGCTCTTGAAATTTAAAATTATTATTACTTCAAGCCAGGTATAGTGGTGCAGGCCTGTGATCCTAGCATTCAGGAAGCTGAAAAGGAAGGATTGTGAGTTTGAGGCTGGCCAGGGCTATAGAGCAAGAGCCTGTCTCAAACCTGCCCCCTGCCACACACACACATAACAGTTACTACTTCAGCTTTAGTCTGTGCGTATGTATGTATGTATGTATGTATGTATGTAGGTATGTATGTATTTAGAGACAAAGTCTCCATGTGTAGTTCAGGCTGTTCTTGAACTCATGGCAATCCTGCTACCTCAGTCTTCGAGTGCTGGGATTATATGTGTGCACCACCACACAGTTCAGGCTAGCCTTCTACTCATTTTGTAACCCAGGCTGACCTCAAACTCACAGTAATCCTCCTGCCTCAGTCTCCCAATTGCTGGGATTACAGGTATGTGCCACCACACCTGGGCCAGTCTGTATAGCAAGAGAAAGATCACTGTTATGCATGTTATAACTGACCATCAATGGAGTGGACTCTAGGTTAGTGAGAAATTTACAGTGTTATAGTGTGAAATACAGATGCTAGTCAGAATAAACTACAGGAGGAGGAAAAGCTGTAGAATGTAGACCAGGAAACAGAAACTTCTTTCATTTCTGAGTTCTGTAGCTTTTGGTAGATTACTTTATCCTCTCACCCAGTTTCCCTTTATTCCAAGTAGAAGGGTATTAACACTGTTTTGTCCTACCTCCTGAAGAAGATTAAGATAGAGGAGGTGATAAATATGAAAGTAAAATGAGAATACCAAAGCAATTACAAGTAGAAGCTTATGGTTTTAAGATTTTATGTAAGCCAGGCTATGTGGCACACAGCTGTACTTCCACCACTTAGGAAATGATAAAGTAGTAATAATGACTGCCTTGTAAACCATGTGTGCGTGTGGTGTGTGTGTGTGTGTGTGTGTGTCTGTGTTTATATATCTGAAACACATGAAACTGGTTAAACTAAAACAATCAACAATATGAAGACCTTTTTTATTGCAAATGTTTTACTTTGTAAGATAACTGTCAGTTTATTTCAGAATTGTTAATCAGATCACAGTAAAGTTATTTCTTAATTTTGTGAATATTCTTATAAAGAGTTTTACCTGAGTGACAAGGTATATGCTTTAGCTTTTGTTTTGCTTTGCTTTGTTTTGTTTTCTGTGCTTGTCACTTACTTTTACTTCCTAATTCTAACACCAGATTGAAGTCAGCAAGAGATGTGGTTACCAGAACAGGACACTCACTGGCATTGGGATCCCTACATAGGTATTTAGGAGGAGTGAGTTCTCAGCACTTGAATTCTTGTGTTGGAATCCTTTTTACTTTGTCTCAGGACAGCACTTCTCCTGATGTACAGGTGAGTACCTTATGTGAGACCTTCCTTAAAGCTTATGCTTTTTATAAATTATGCACATTATTTTACAGACCACTAATAACCTATGAATAATGTGCCCCCAGCTGAGCATGGTGGAGCACACCTGTAATCCCACCACTCGGGAAGCAGAGGCAGGAGGATCACTGTGATTTTGAGGCCAGCCTGGTTACATAGTGAGTTCAAGGCCATCCTGAACTATATAGAGAGGCCTTATTTAAAAAAAAGAAAAAAAATTCCTGCATAGTAAATGTCAAAGCATTCATTAACTTTGATGAATTTTAAATTTAAGGCCAGGTATGGTGGCATATGCCTGTAATCCCAGCACTAGGGAGGCTGAGACAGGAGTATCTAAAGTCAAGTTCAGTATCTTTTTCTGAAAGTGAATCACTTTTCCATCATGATAATAGCACCTACTGTTTTGGAGAGTTTAATAAATTCCAGTCATTACATTATATTCTTCTAAATATTTAGCATAATTGTCAAGGTTACTTTACATATATAGTCCCTTAGAGGTAGATAAAGCTGGGGCTTATGGAATGTAATAAGTAACTTGGTAACAGCTAGAAAGTTAATCATGGAATCTGGTTGTGACACAAATCATGCTCAAAACCCATGTTCTTAGCCACCATGCCATATTGTACATATATTACCCATTTCCATAAAATGTAGAAGCTGGGCATGGTGGCACACGCCTGTAATCCCAGCACTAAAGAGACCAAGGCAGAAGGGTTGCCATGAATTCGAGGCCAACCTCGGCTATATAATGAAACCCTGTCTCAAAAAACAAAACAAAACAAATAAAATAAAATAAAATAAAATAAAATAGAATAAACATTACCCACAATCAATGAAACCATTATTCTTCTGATGTCCTAGTGAACTGGGATGAGTTCGATTCCTCCTGTGCTTTACTTTCCTTATCTTGCCTCCTCTGAGTTTCACAAAGTATCTGATGACTGTAGTAGCCTCCTAACAGGTAATGCCATTT
This sequence comes from Chinchilla lanigera, assembly GCF_000276665.1. Classification (NCBI taxonomy): domain Eukaryota; kingdom Metazoa; phylum Chordata; class Mammalia; order Rodentia; family Chinchillidae; genus Chinchilla; species Chinchilla lanigera. Next base: position 29,264,598 of record NW_004955409.1, read on the forward strand.
CTAGATTTTTTTCTTTCCAGTCTTTTCTAGAGATGAGCTCAGAGTTGTTTTAAAACACACACACACACACACACACACACACACACACACTTTCATTTTACCACTCCCCCTACTGAAAATCTGGGCAGACTCCTTCTTGCTTCTTTAATCCACTCTCATTCCCGTCCCACCAGCTGAGGCAGAAGCCCCTCTGTTATTCCCTAGAGTTCTGGCTCCTGCAGGTGATCCCACTTTCCTTCCACCATGTCATTCCCATAACCGCACTTGGTTTTTTTCCTTTGACTCTTCTTCCATTTTTTATCTGATAATCCAAAGTTTTTAGTATTTTAAGCTTGAGTTTAATCTCCATCTCATCAGACTTTAATGCCTCTAATCAGCAGTTAGTTCTCCTCTGAAGTACCACATTATTAAGTGTCCTCCTTGTTATCTAGGCCTGACTGAACCTACTTACAGTTTCAGTGAAAATATAGCCAATTTTGATTCATTTAAACCAGGATATATATTAATATATGTCAGTGATAGCGCACCTGTCCTAAGTGTACATATATGTATGAATGCAGTGTATAAACTGGGTACACTGTTTTCTCCAGAAACAGTGTACTATCAGTACCCCAGACATTCTTCTCATGCTGCCTTATCATTAAGTGTGTGACCCATCAAGAATATGGGGACAGGGATTTAGCTCAGGGGCACAGCGCCTGCCTGGCAAGCGCCTGCCTGGCAAGCGCAAGGTCGTGAGTTCAATTCCCAGTACTGGAAAAAAAACAAAAAAATAAAGAAAGAATAATGACCATCCTCACTTATAATAGCATGAATTATTTTTGCCTTCTTTTACACTTTACAAAATGGAATTATACAGTATGTTCTCTTTTATGTCTGACTTGCTTCATTCAACATGTTCAAGGGATTTGTCCATATTGTGTAGTTGTAGATTTGGTTGCATCTTTTTGAAAACTTGAATTTGTATTTTTTGTACAGATTAAACAATAAACAATTTTCAACATAGCATATTTGATTCAGGCTATTAGCTAAAATATCAAACATTATTTTGGAATTACAAGACTGAATTATATCTAAATATATCATTCTAAATTTGATGATTGGCTGAATTGGTTTTTATACTGGATATACTCAATATTTGAAGAAAGGAATTTTCTTAAATTCTTAGGTTCTCCATTTCTCTTTCCAGATTAGTAGTGGTTCACCCATACTTTACTTAGCCATTACTGTATTACTTTCTTCAACAAAGAATAAGTGAATGTCTTTATGTTTCTAAATGCTAATGTAACAGGTTTGTTTTTCTTTGTCTTCACAGACTTGGGCCCTACATTCTCTGTCACTTCTAATTGATTCTGCTGGCCCACTCTTCTATGTGCATGTGGAACCTACCCTTTCTCTCATTATAATGTTGTTGTTAAATGTGCCTCCTACCCATGCTGAAGTTCACCAAAGTCTTGGACGCTGTTTGAATGCCCTTATTACCACGTTAGGTCCAGAGCTACAAGGTGTGTGTGGGCCGCTTTTGTGATGTTTTACGTAAAAAATGTACATATAAAAATGAATTTGGTTCTTAGTCTGCTTGGTACATGATGGATTATGTTTTGTTAAATGAATGTATAAATGTCCCTCTGCTTTATTTTATTCACTGTATTTAGAAAGGTATGTCCTAAAGATGCTTCCTTATTTTCAGTCTCATCTACTTAGAAAGGCAGAATGAGCTTAAGTTCCAAGCCAGTCAACCTGGGCAACTTGGCAAGATGCTGTTCAAAATAAAAATAAAGAAATGGAGAGACACATCTTGGTACGTGCTGTAATCCCAGCACTTGGAAGGCTGAGGCAGGAATATCACTGAAAGTTCGAGGCCCACCTGGACTACACAGTGAGTCCAAGGTTAACCTGAACTGGTTAGTGAGACCTTGTCTCAAAAAAATTAAGTTAAAAAAAAACTGCAGATGGTAGCTCAGTGGCAGAGTACTTGCCTAGCACACACAAGACCAGGGGTTCAATCCCCAATACTTCCACCAAAAAAGAAAACTCCAAAAAGGAAACCCTTAAAAATTACAGACATGAAGTAAAGTAGCTTAAAGAGCTCTGATCCCTTTTTACAAAATAAATGAATAAATCCAAAAACTCATGTTTTCATCTGTTCAAATTATGTTGTACATGATTATAATGCATGAAAGTAACAACTAATTTAAGCAGGGCTAAATTTATTGGCAATTTCTAATTCCACTTTTTATGAAAATTTGTTAAAACCTATAACCTTAAGTTCTTCTTTGCCTAATGATTTGTGTTGTAATAAACATCTCAATTAACAATAAGGAAATTGCCGGATATGGTGGCATACACCTGTAGTCCCAGCATTCGGGAGGCTGAGGCAGGAGGATTGCTATGAGTTCAAAAGCAGCCTGCACTATATAGCAAGACCCTGTCTCCAAAAAAAGAAAAAAGAAAAGAAAAGAATAAGTAAATCTAAATATTTGTCTGAATATTTGTGGCCTAGGTCATCCCTGCGGGGCAGGGTGGGGTGGGGTAAGAACTGAACCCGTAGTCTTGCACATGCTCTACCACTGAGCTATATACCTCTAACCCCTGTTTTCACTTTTGTAGCAGAAATTTTGCTTCACACAGAATCTTAAGCTTAAAGCTCCAAATAAACTTTAAACCTGATAATGTATGTTTAAAGACTAATGATTTTATAGGTCAGTGACTAAGAACTTGTGACTTTTACTTTAGTTAACAGTACTTCAGTTTCCACCTTGAGGACTTCCTGCCTGTTGGGTTGTGCAGTTATGCAGGATAATCCAGACTGCCTTGTTCAAGCCCAGGCCATCTGTTGCCTTCAGCAGCTGCATATGTTCACTCCACGACATGTCAACTTGTCTAGCCTGGTTAGCTGCCTCTGTGTGAGTATAAAATTATAAACGAGCTCTTGGTTTCTTTTATTTGAAATTCAGATTTTATTTGAAATTCAATTGTATTCTGGTTTAATTATTTTTTAGTCTATATACAAAATAATGTCATAACAGATGTTATTATATATTAGTGTTATAATATCTATGTTATTATTATTATTGTAACATATTATAATGCCTGTTTTCTTTTTGTCTTTTTTGGAAGTGGGGAAAGAGCTTTCACATAAGTCACGTTTTAAATTGTATGATGTCATTTTCCCCCATTAGTTTTAGGAATATTTATTAAGCAGTAAGCATATATTGGGTACTTATATTACCCCAGGAAATGTATAAAATACTGTAGGACATGCAAATATTTATGGTAATCTTTTTCTTTCTTTTTCCTCTATTCTAAATTATTATATACAGAGTTCTTTCCATCTCAGGTGGAGAGATACTCTTCCTTAATATTCTAGCAACAATCAATATTTGTGTTCTAATAATGTATCAAACAAATGTAGAAAAATGAAGGCAACCAATTCAAAAGTTCTAGTGAAATGATTTATAAGCATCATTGGTTTAAAAGTTTCCTTAAAAAATAAAAAAAAATAAAATAAAAGTTTCCTTGAGCATAACCAGTTTCTATCTGTACTTGCCTCAAAGTTTAGTTGCATTTAGGATTACAAACTGACACCATTGCTTTTCAGTTCTTCTGCCTATGCAGCATTCTCAGGTGCCATGAGAAGCATTACTTTAGAGAGTTCTTTTATTTTCAAGATTCAGCAAAAACATGCAGCATTTCAGAGACTAAAGAACCTCACAATCTGAAAATCTATCACATAGATTATCCTTATTTTTGTAGAATGATGTTTGCATCACTAAAACCAGTCTCAATAAAAAGATTATCTAAGGACCACAAAGTCAAATAACTTGCTCAAGGGACCATATCTAGGTAGTGCTAGCTAATTCCTAGACTCTGAGTTTTTGGACTCTTCATTCAGTCATTTCATTATTTTATACTGCTTGTATAGATTTTATGACTAGATCATATCTCCATTCCTAGCTGTGTGGCTGGAGGCCCCCCATAACCTCTTCCAGCTTTAGCTACTTCATCTGTTGAACATGAGGACTGCATAAGATGTTGCGTATAAATGCACATATCCCAAACATTTACTTAGCACTCGGTAGTGGTTTTTATTGTGTTGACACCTATCTTAGGCATGCATGGTATTAATTTTTGATTCTGATGGTCATATAAAAGTTGAAAAAGAAAATGTGACTGACTTTTTTGGCAGAAAATTCTGTTTATTTTTTTAGATTAGTCAATTATGTATTAGGGGAAATAGCACTTACAGGGATAGACTTTCACCTTTCTACTCAAGCACTTTAGCCCAGGAACATTACTCTTTGTATTTAAGGAATCATGGCCAAAACCAATTACTGGAAAAATTTCCACTCCTTTGCAAGTTGACCTGACATTTATTCTTCTAAAAATAGTGGTACTGCCATTCTTGTTGAATTGTAGAAAATTTTCATTAATGGCCTTTTAAAATTTCTCCTTTAACTTACACATGAATTCAGTTATTAAAATGTATGGAGAAATGAAGAATAAGACTTAACAGTAATTAATGATGAATAAGATCTCATCAAATTCATTAACTTTTTTCCTTCCCCAACCTTAAAAAAACAGTACATACAAATAATAGAGACTGATTTTTCTTTTAGCTCCATTGAGCAGTTGAGGAAATCTGTAGTAATCATTCTAAATCTTATATATTACTCACAATATTCAAACTGTATGTTGATTTTTTTTCTTACATAGAAATCATATTCAAAATAACAGTCCCACTGGGCATGGTGGCGCACACCTGTAGTCCCAGCACTTGGGAGACTAAGACTAAGATCGCCACAAGTTCAAGGCCACCCTGAAGTACACAGTGAAATTCTGTCTCCAAAAAAAAAAAATCACTACACTGTATGTCTTAATATATTAATTAGTAATCCTAAATTCATTAAAATTTATTATATTTTAGAATATTCTCTAAAGTAAGGAAATTCTATTTCATCATTAGGCAAGAATCATAAAGATTTCCTTGTAACTGCATGCTGTTATAACTTCCATTCTGAACTTGTCCTTAGCTACACAAGCAATTCTGAGTGCTCTCAGTTAAAATGTGGCTTCCAAGTGTTAAAAAAAAAATCTAAAATTAACTTGTGATGAAGTAAACCATTAATTTTTTTCTCCTGCCAGACACCTGTTCCTGGGAGTGCAGTCCAGATCATTCCTCTCATAGACATGTCTCCTGGTTCTCATGCTGAGGCTTAATCAGAGATTCCAAAGGAAGAGCTGATTACTCAAATGTACATCTTAAGATTGTTGTGTATTTTATATCTTTACATCTGGGAATTCTTGAGATGACTAGTTTTAAGATTTTAGCTCAACTCTTAAGTTGAGAAATAAAGTATTTATGCCACACTCAAACTGGAGCTAAGCCAATTTGAATAACTTTATGAACATTTATATTTCAGTGCTTAGCTCATTGTTGTCAAAATCATCCTAGTATTTATCCTTTGGTTTTGTCATGACTGGTCTGTCATTTGTTTTTGTGCAGGAGATCTTATTGGATAATTCTATGTTGGTAGGTCCCTGACCCTTGCTTCCTAACTTTTTTTGAGATTTGCACTGCTGTGTGTTGTTTTTGATTGTAGATGTTCTTGTTTTCCTCTGCATCTGTTTGTTTAAGCTAACCATCAATGTAAATTCCAGAATGTATAGCATGTTACATGGTGTTTATGTAATACCAATGTAAACAATATCCTACTTACCCTCCGGCTGGAGCCCTCACTTCGTGCACTGCATTTTGCATCACTTTCATTTAATATATTAATTTCAGAAAGGATTTATAGTTAACAGTTTGATTTAATTTCTGCATTTTGCCTGCTTTGTTTGTCTTACTCTCTTCCTCTTCCCAATTTAAATGCTGGAGAATGACATGGAAATATTAAGCCTTCTGTTCTGTTTTGTGTGACAGCCTCCAATCTTTTTTCTACCAGAGTACACCCAAGCATGCTTTTTTAAGATTGTTTGACCAACCTAAATAAATGCTGCACCTGCCTTGTATTATGTGATCGTAAGGCTCCAGTTAA
>NW_004955409.1:29271073-29282558 GCF_000276665.1 Chinchilla lanigera
GCTGAGCTAAATCCCCAGCCCCATGTGGTTCTTCTTAAACACTGAAAACTAGCTGCTGACAACTAGCCTTTTTCCTCAGTGTTTAGCAACTGCTCTTTACAGCAAGTTCGCTATTTCAGTCCTGTTTTTCCCACATATGCCAAATCACCATATGTCACTAGCAGAATACACCATTATTTCTCAAATTTTGCTTTGAAAAACTCACCATCAAAACTAAGCATTGTCTGGGCTTGGTGTGCATGGGTATTAATCCTAGCAATTGGGAGGCTTAGGCAAGAGGCTCAGTGGGAGTTCAGGGCCAGTATGGGCTACATAATAAATGAGTTCAAGACCAGCCCAACCTCCCTAGCAAGAACCTGTCTCAAAAAAATAAAAAGATGCACATTGATCTGGGGGTGTCACTTGGTGGAAGAACACATGCTTAGCATGTACAAGGCCCTGGGTTTGATCACCAGCATACCCCAAAAAAGTACATATTTATCGTTACTAGACCACATCAGACTGAGCTTTACTCTGCTAGTTAGGACAAAATAAATTTTACATTTCTAGACCTTCTTTATTTCACTTACAAAATCACTGAGTAAGTGTTCGTACACAGAAACCTGAGACTTAAAAAGTGATCATTTGAGGTATATCACCAAGCTTATCATTTTCCACAGCTAGATAAAATTTACTGAGATTTACATTGTAACTCGTGTGTGTGTGTGTGTGTGTGTGTGTGTGTGTGTGTGTGTTTACATATATATGAAATTTGCTGTCCTGTAATGTTTCTAGAGAGCATTTTTGGTGAATATTATTTTCTGAATAAAATTCTTCCTTTATTTCAAAACACATTTACTTTGTTTTCTGAATAAAATAACATTGTTAATACCTTAATAACATTAACATTGATGGAGCATTACTATTTGCCAGGTTCTGTGATAGGCACTTTGCACATTTGTGTTAACCTTATAACAGCCCTCTGAGATGAGATACTGTAACAAATAAGGAAACTAAGGCACAGAGAGTTTAAATAACTTGCCCAAGTTGCGAAGTTAGTGATGGGTGGATCTAGGGCTCAAACTGAAGCAGTTTGACTCCTGGGCTCCCAATTTAACCAATATGCTATATTGTTATATTTGTGTTCTATGTAGTTTCTTAGGCAATCTTAAAACATTATAGTTCCATGAGCACAAATATATAAATCCTTACAGTTGTGTTTCCTTTATCTCTCCAAACTATTTTTACTCATTCTATCTTCTAACATTGTCAGGAGGCTTTTGCTTGGATTTGTTTTTGAATAGCACATAACTTAGCAAGTGTATTATTTCTCAAGCTAGTTCCAAGTTTTATAATCATATACTAGAATAGTTGTAATAAATTTCTATGTATTTAGTAAATTGTGTCGAGCCCGTCACTGGGCTGGACAAAATCAAAAGAAAGTCCCATGAATACCTGTTAGACTTACTAAATGCCATCAAGAGTTTTAGCTCTTTCATTCCCCACATGGTATTTTTCAGGTGAATCTCTGTAGTCCCTATCTGTTACTAAGAAGAGCAGTTCTAGCTTGTTTACGTCAGCTCGTACAGAGAGAAGCGGCTGAAGTTTCAGAACATGCTGCCATGCTTGCTAAGGATGGCAGGCAAGAGTTGATTCCAGGTAACTCTTTTTATCAGCGCTAGGTCCAGCTCAAGTGACTGTTTAATCTTAAACTTTGCACATGAACTTATAAAGTATTTTAAGCAATTTAATTGAATTTATGCTCCCTTTTCAACATTGTAGACCTGAACTAAAGATTTCTTAGTAAGATTTAAGTATTCTTTATTTTTTAAACTGTGAGTAATATAAACTTGTCTACAAAAATAGGAACAGTAATATCTTAAACTGGTATGTATATGGTTTCCAGAGTTTGTTTTGGTTTGGTTTTTTTGAGGCAAGGTATTGCTATGTAGTTGAGGCTGGCCTTGAACTCACTATGTAGCCAAGGATGGCTTTGAACTCACGGCAGTGCTTCTGGCTTAGCCCGCAAAATCCTGGGATTACATGCATGTACCACCATGTCCAGCATCCAAGGTTCTTTGAAACCTTTTTTTCCTTTTCTCATTTTTCGGTTTTTTGAGACAGGGTCTTTGTTGTTTTTTTTTTTTTGAGACAGGGTCTTGCTATGTAGTTCAGTATGCTGGGATTATATGGGCATACCACCACACCCAGGCAGTTGTGGTTTTTTTGGTACTGAGAATCAAACTCAGGACCTTGCACTTGGAAGGCGCTATGCCGCTGAGCTGTATCTCTGGCCCCACCCAGCCACTTTAATACTTTCAGAAAATCACAGACTTCACAACTCTTTCCAATATCTTAAAGCTTTCAGATCCATAATGTGGTTTACTGCCTATAGTCCATGCTCTTCAAATTAGTCTTATTATTAAAACATGGGTTTGGTTAATCAGCATGACAATACTGATATAATAATCATTAAACAGGTTACAGAACTCATTTTCAAATTATTCTGTGATTGCTAGCCTTAAAAGGCTAGCCAAAAAAAAAATTTTTTTTTTTGTTTGTTTTTTGTTTTTTGTTTTTTGTTTTTTGTTTTTCTCCGGTACCGGGAACCGAACTCACGACGTTGCACTTGCCAGGCAGGCGCTTTGCCGCTGAGCTAAATCCCCAGCCCCAAAAAGGCTATAATATATAACACTGTCAGATATATTTCCTAAAAGGATCTTCAGTGTATTCACCACTGAAATTATCTGTCTCTGTTGCTTCAGACTTTTTGTAAACATGCTGGGGCACATATTTAGAAGTAATTGAATTAGCTAATGAGTAAAATTATAGTAAAGAACTCTGTGTTAATTTCTTTTATAAATTTTATAATTTTCAAGATCATAAGCAAGCTTTAAGAACCATGCAGTAAGCATATAAGTTCGTTCACCCACTCTTTTTTTCTTTCCTTTCTTTTTCCTTTTTCCTTTCCTTTTTTCCCCCTTTCTCTTTCTTTTGTGTGTGTGTGGATATGTGTATCGGGGAGTACTGGGTATTTACCCTTCCTTTTCTGCCAGGCATGGTAGTGCATGCCTATTATCCCAGCACTGGGAAGGCTGAGGCAGGTGGATTGCCACGAGTTCAAGGCCAGCTTCGGCTACATAGTGAATTAAAGGGCACTCTGGCTACATAGCAAGATCCTGTGTCAAATCCCCCCCTAAAAAACTTTCCTGTTCTTTCTTGGGGTGGGGGTGCTGGGGATCAACCTAAAGCCTTCACACTGAGCTGCATCCACAGCCTTGTTATTTTTATTTTGAAATAGAGTCTCACTCAGTTGCCCAGGCAGGACTCAAAGTTGTGACCCTCCTGCCTCAAGCTCCCAGGTCCTATATCCCAAGCTGTGTTACGACACACAGACACAAATTTTGGTCAGATCATTTCAAAGCAGGCTATAGACCTGGCAGATTACCCCTATATACTTGAGTTTACATTTCCCAAGACAGACCTTTTCCTAGGAACTGCATACCATTTCTACGAACTGCACCCCATTTCTACACTTAAGAAAACCAGCATTGATTTAGTAGCATCATAGAATTTACAGTCCACATTTCCTATGCAATCCCAAAATACGTCCTTTGTGGCCCCTGCCCCACCCTAATCTCAGCTCTAGTCATTACTCTCACACTGCATTTTTAGACTGCCAATCTGAAACATTCCTTTCATTTTCTTTTGATCTTTAAAAGACAATTCCACTCCTAAAACAGTCTAACATGGGCTGGGGTTGAGCTCAGCACAGCGCCTACCTGGCAAGCTCAAGGCCCTGAGTTCAATTCCTGATTACAAAAACAAGTTTTTAAAAATAAAATAAAATATTCTAACATAACCTTTACAATCTAAATTATTTCATAAATGCTACATGACTTAAATCTTTTAAGATGAAATTCATTCAATTGGATTTTGTTTTGTTTGCATTTTCAAAATTAAAATGATACTAAATCAAGGCTTGTATTCCTTTTTTAAGATGCTTTACTACTTTGCAGTGAGAATACTTTATAATGATTTAATTTAATAGTTACAGTAGTTTCCCTGTAGTAATTATTTGTTTTTGTTCTTGTATTTTTGTTTTTCTTCCAGTACCAGGAATTGAACTCAAGACCTTGCGCTGTGCCGCTGAGCTAAATCCCCAGCCCCTCACTGTAGTAATTATTGTTTTGTTTTGTTTTTGGTTTTTCTCTGGTACCGGGAACCGAACTCACGACCTTGCACTTGCCAGGCAGGCGCTTTTGCCGCTGAGCTAAATCCCCAGCCCCCCACTGTAGTAATTAAATACTGTTCTCCTTAAATGGTTGTTTGGCCTTGACCATCATGTTAAAAAATGTAGAAGATTCATACCAGAGTGAGGAGTTATTAATTATGTTTAATGACTTGAAATTAACTTCAGAGAAGAAATGAAATGCCAAGGAACAGTAGATAGAATTTATATGTACTGTATTGAACATTATTTGGAAAGGCATATTAATAGCTCTTAATAAAAACTTATTCAGTGATAGTTACAGATGATAGGTCCTGGAGCAGTGCTTTCCAGATTCTTGGTGGCTTCAACAAAGAATTGGATAAGACACACAGAAAAAGTAGCTTGCATGGGTGGTGGGAGGGTGTTCCAGGTGTAGTGGCACACACTCGTAATCCCAACATATAGGAGGCTGAGGCAGGGGGATTTCTGGGAGTTTGAGGCCAGCATGGGTTACATAGTGAGTTCAAGGCCACCCTGAACTACATAGTGAGTTCACAAGACCCCATCTCAAAAAACCAAAACAGAAAAGGTAACAGGAAAAAAAAAAAAGAGGTAGCAGGGATATACAGTTATACATTATTTCCAAGGTGGAAGAACAGGCCACTGCCAGGCTTCTTGGCATGTGCCTGTAATCCCAGCACGTGGCAGGCCGAGCCAGAGGATCACCATAAGTTTGAGGCCAGCTTGGGCTACATAGTGAGTTCAAGGTCACCCTGAACTACCTAGTGAGACCCTGTCTCAAAAAACAAACAAAAATACATATATATAAAAGAACATTTAAAAAAAAAAAAAAAAGCAGTTCAGTGAATAGACTCACAATAGCCACAAAGATATAAGAAAGGGTTTGTTTTGTATCTGGAATTCCTGGTTTTCTTCCTCATGGAAATAAGACATGGGGGTGATTGTCCTATCAAAAACTCACTTGGCCTGCCAGATTTAAACTGTTACGTTAAATGCGTTTGGTTTCACGTCAGGTATAAAGGACAAATTGAAAACAGCACTTTTCTGATTGGTTCCTCTTCAGGGCACAAGACCTGCAAAGTCATCTTGGATTCTGTGTCTCCACAAGTTCCATGGATGTCCATGACTTGGACAGATTTTGTAGCATTGTTTGACCAATTTTGCCCCAGCCCTAATATCCTACTTTAAAATAAATCAAAAATAGCTACATGATCAAAATTAATCCCAAAGTTAAGTTGTGAGCTAAAATTAACCTCAGTAGATTAGGATACAATATTTAGGTTACTTCTTTAAAATATATTTATATGTAATAACTACTGGATATGTGTGCTTCTCATGTGGCAGTATTGTTTTCTGTATTACTTAGAGCATCGGTTTTCTTCTCAGATGCTAACATCAGAGAAGTGGGCCTTGAAGGGGCGTTATTGATCTTACTAGACAGAGAGACAGATCAGAAGTTATGCCATGATATCAAAGAGACTTTAAATTACATGCTCACGTCTATGGCAGTGGAAAAACTCTCCCTTTGGTTAAAGCTTTGTAAAGATGTACTTGCTGCATCAGCTGGTAAGTACTGGGGATTAACAGTTGCAGTAATAAAATGAAAAGTAAAAATCATATTCAGAGTTATTTGCCAATATGTAAGCCTGTTACGAAGATCCTCCAAAATTTCATGTAATAGAAACCTTTAGAAATAATACAAAAATGTTTGATATCAATATTTTTCATAAAATTTATAGAAAATCCCAGATGGAGCTATCCTAATGTACTTACATTGTATGATTTTAGTAAATCACTTATAAATATCTAGATTATGTATCTGTAGTGTTTAATATGAAAATATTGACTTGGCATATGTATATATTTTTTATGTCTTTGAGCTTAATACCTAATGTCATTTAATTAAACGTGATCCATGGAAATGTAAAAAATAATTATGTGACATTATTATAAAGGTATATGACTGATCAGTAGGAATTCTAGAACGTATTTTTTGTATTCCTTTATGTCTTCCCATTGATTGTAATTACATGTGTTCTCCCCTGATAAAAGATTTTACAGCCATATCTTGTGTGGATACAATGCAAGAGGAAGAAGGAGATAAAGGTGATGATTCCTCAATCTTGACTACCAGAAGCAATGAAAAATCTCCTCCTTTTACTAATCCCCGATGGGGAACTAGAGTCTTTGCTGCTGAATGTGTCTGTAGGATAATTAACCAGTGTGAGAATGCAAATAGCACGCATTTTGACATTGCGTTAGCACAAGAAATGAAAAGAAGGGATTCAAGAAGTAAGTGACATATTAATGAGAAGACCAAATGACATAAGTAATAGTGCCGTCTGCTTAGGTTTTACTGTTAACTCAAAAAATAAAACTGCGGCTATAGACACACCTCAGCCAGGGGCCGTTGTCTGGTATGTCCTGTGCCCGTGCTCAGTCCCTAGTACTGCAAAAATAATAAGAGAACTAGTAAGAACAAAACGAAAAGGTTATTTTTATCCTTTCAATCAGTTATGAAACTTGATTGCAGTATTTATGTGAGATATGGGTTAGTGCTTTTTAAATGTTTAAATGCATTAATAATGATGGAGTTTAAATTTGCATTCACTTTTGCTTGCTGAGTATGTGAAATGAGTTAAGTTTATAAAAGATAAACTAGTTCCCAGAAATTATTTTCTGCATTAACTAGTTCCCAGAAATTATTTTCTGTACTGTAACTTTTACTGGTTTGCACTGATAGAGCCTCATAGTTGTGACATGGGTATTACTTAGACACATTTGAACCTATCTCAGTGTAGTTCCTGAATGTAAGACCGTTTTGACCTCTTGTTCCATTTTATTTTTTACCTATATGTGTATGTACTTATGTTTTGATTTCTAATTTTTAAAGTTCATGTAAGGACATATGTTCCAAATCGCAATGCACATTTCTAAATACCCTTGGAATATTTTTATCAGATAAAAGAATCACAAAACAAAATGTTGCTATTATTAGTCTGAGTATGAATTCAGTATCTGATTTAATGATTTTTTTAAGCTGACACTTATTGAGCCTTTTATTTGGGATAAGCACTTGTAAGATTATTATGGGTATAAAATTAATATGCCAAAGGTACTAATTCTTGTGCTTCCAATTAAAATTGTAGTTGAGAGTGGGGATGTGATTCTGTGTAGAGTGTTTGCCTAGCATGTGCAAGGCCCTAGATTTAGTCCCCAGCATCACAAAAATAAAATAAAGTAGAATGGAATTGAATAGTACCTGGAACTTACTAAGATACCTTGGTTCTCAGTGTGAACTATAACTCTGTTCTTTAAATTAGTCTCAGCCGGGCGTGGTGGCGCACACCTGTAATCCCAGCACTCGGGAGGCTGAGGCAGGAGGATCGTTGCAAGTTCAAGGCCAGCCTGGGCTACAAAGTGAGCTCAAGGCCAGCCTGAACTGCATAGTGAGACCATGTCTTAAAAAAAAAAAAAAAAAAAAATTAGTCTCAAGTATATTCTTTGCCAAGATTGGGTGTGTCCCCAAACATTACTGAAACACTGTTAAATGATTTTCTTAAAATCTCTTCTCGGAATTTTCATACCAAAGAATGTGTTGTAGGAATGAAAGGAATTCTCATTATTTCTGTTGCTAGAGATATTTTTTATATTCTCACCATTTATATGTTTGGCAAGATACGCAACAATGAGAAAATCTGGTCCATATAAAGAGCCACATCATTTTTTTTTTAAGGAACGTTAAATCTCATAGCTTCAGTTTGACAAGGAGAATAAGTTACTGTCTGACTCATCAAAACCCAAGGGCTCTAAGTACCAACTAATGAACTTCTATCAGAAAGGCTGAGCAAAAATATTTCTGAAGAGACTGTTAGTACTCTTGTAAAGGATGCTGATTCTGCTTTTGGCTTTTGAAGAGCTCCATGTAATTATTCAGTTTGAGATGGGAGAGTGTGTGTGTGTGCTTGTGAGCGCATGCACATTTGATGTGTATTAAATTCAATTTAAAGTTTGTATTTAACACAGTGTAAACTAAAACAGTCAAATTAGGGTTACCTAAAAGGTCTAGGCTATGAAATTGAAAGGAGAAATTATCACTTAAACACAAATTTTAGTTTCAGCATCTCTTTTTCTTAATAAGATACTTTTAATCTCGTAGGTGATTTCCTGGTGCTACATCTTGCTGACTTAATTCGAATGGCTTTTATGGCTGCCACAGATCATAGTGACCAGCTCCGTCTTTCTGGCCTTGAAACACTATTAGTTATCATTCGGCGATTTGCAACTATTCCAGAACCAGAGTTTCCAGGTCATGTGATTCTGGAACAGTATCAAGCCAATGTAAGCATTTTCTGTTAGAAAATTTTGTTATCACTGGGCATAGTGGTGCATGCCTGTAATCGCATCACTCTGGAGGCTGAGGCAGGAGGATCACTGTGGGTTTGAGGGCCGGCCTGAACTACATGGTTAGTCCCTGTCTCAAAAAAAAGAAAGAAAGAAAGTTTTGTTATCAAATAACACCAATAAAGAAAAATTAAAAGTCTGTATGGTTATTTGGCATATCATCTCTTAATTCATAATCTCTTCCAATATATAGCTGGTTTTACAGTATACAAAAAATATATACATTTGTGAAAGAAATTGAATATTTTACAAAGCTTTAAGTAAAAGCAAAATGCTGTAAAAGAGGTCATTTATAACTTTAAGATTTAATTTTCATAATTAAAACCTTTCTGCTCACTTGAGGGAATAGAAGACGTAATGAAATCTTCTACCAAATGTCTCAGTAAGCAACGTAACACTAAATTTTACTCAAGCTATTCATGTTTTATGTTTATTATTTCCAAAATAGAACATTGTATATCATATCCTTTACAATTTTTTTCTAGACTTAGGAAGAATTCAGGTTTCTTTTACTGCTTTTATAATCTGATTTTACTGCTTTTATTAACTGATTGTATTTGGTGTGTGAACAATCTAGGAAGACTAAGGAAGACAGCAGAATCATTACCTGTCTTATAATCTTCTAGCACCATTCATCCAAGGATGTATCTCATTATGGTTCAGATGCAACTTCTGGTGTCTAGCAGTTAGAGAGACCAGAGCAATTTACCAGCTTATTAGTATTCTCGATCACTTCTTCCCAGCAGGTAATGCAACTGTATGCTGAGGGAGACAGCAGAAGGAAGGGGTTGGCGATACACAGATCTGCAGTATGATGTGACAGTATTATAACAATTAAATTAAGGGGAGCTCATATTTTTAGCCCTCTTCCAGTTGCAAGTGTTAAAAGTGCAATTACAGCTCACGTAGGCAGCAGAAAGAAAATTATTGTCAGGAATCTCTTAGTTGGCTTGCTTTGATCTACACAGGATTTGTTCTGAGGTTTGCTCTCTCCAAATGATAACAGGATGGCTCGCTCAGCACCTGGGTCCTTATAAAAAGACAGTGCTTCTTTCCCAGTATTTGCAGCAAAAGTCTTGAGAGCTTTCATTGCCCCAGTGTGGGACAAGGCTGTCAGCTCCAGAGCAACCACAGGGACGAAGAGCTGAGGAAAGAGTTAGTTCCCCAAAAAAAACACGAGGATGCCAGTATCTAAAAAGAAGGGAAGATATGCAGTGCAGGCAAAAATAACAAATGCGCATAGTAACTACTACAAATAATGTAAAAAGTAACATTAAAGAGAGACCGATTTGTGCTCTTTTATTGATGTTGGTTGTGTCACAATTTCTTGCCAGGTAGGAGCAGCACTTAGACCGGCCTTCACTTCAGAGACGCCACCTGATGTCACTGCCAAAGCATGTCAGGTAAAGGGTTAAAGAGATAAAGTTTAAGAAATGATTTTGAGCTGGGCATGGTGGTGCGCGCCTGTAATCCCAGCACTGGGAAGGCTGAGGCAGGAGGCTTGCTGGGAGTTCAAAGCCAGCCTGGACTACATAGTGAGTTCAAGGCCTGAAGTACATAGCAAGACACTGTGTCAAGAGACCAGCAAAAAAATAAGCAAACAAACGATCATGAGAAGCAATTCAGATAGTATTTGAGACCAAGGTTCCACTCTGTAGTTGTCTTACTATCAATCTCAGCCTACTCTTTTCCTTTTTAAATATAATTTCCTCTCTTTTTGACAACTATGTGGTAACCTAATATATGGATGTGTCATAATTTATTTAAACAGTTCCATACAGTTTTATACCTGTACTGATGGACATACAGGGTTTTTTTTTCTTTTGTATTACAAATAGTGCTTTTGTAGGTGATCTGCATAGGTCCTTCCACTAGACACAAGGATATACCTGTGAGACAGTCCTCCAGACTTGAATTGATGGGAAAGAGTATATTATAGGAATTTCCTGATTTTAAACTCCCACTGGCAATGTATGCACGGACCCATTTTCCTATAATCTCAGCAATATCATGAATTGTCAATTTTTAGTTTTTGGTTTGGGTGGTAAAGATTGAAAATAATATTCAGGAAAACTTAGATTGGTATTTCAAGTGATGTTGAGCATTTTTTGATATATTTAAGTGCCATAATTCACTCTTAATTGCTTTCCTTGGAGTGGATTGTCAAATACTTAGTGTCCAGCATTAGGTGATCTGACATAATTAAAATCAGGACTAGTATGAAAAAAATAATTGCAAACATAGCAGACCCTCAACAAATACAATCATTATGTAACACAGATATGTACTAGCAGTGGAAAAAGTAATTTTAGTTCTTGCATTGTGTGTGTGCTAGAGATTAAGCCCTGGGGCTTTGCCTTTGAACTACATCTCCAGCACTGTACCTTTGTTTTATTTATTTTTTTGTTTTGTTTTGTTTTGTTTTTGTTGTTTTTTTTTCCGGTACCGGGAATCAAACTCACGACCTCGCGCTTGCCAGGCAGGCGCTGTGCCGCTGAGCTAAATCCCCAGCCCCTGTACCTTTGTTTTATAGATTGTGCTTAGGAAATATTTGTGTACCTTCAATCTTCAGAAAATTGTACTGAGTCTCTAACTTATGTAGTTCAGTTTGGGCTTGGACTCACTGTGTAGCCCAGGATGGCCTTCCACTTGAGGCAGTCCTCCTGCCTCAGGCTCCTGAGTGCTGGGGTTACGGATATGCACCACCATGCTAGCACTTTATGTGTACTTGATGTAAATTTTTTGAAATATTCTGTGAAATAAAATAACTAAATACAGATACTCCTTGACTTAACAATGGAGTTATGTATCAATAAATCTCTAATAAGTTGAAATGTCACAAATAGAAAATGCATTTATTTTTTTTTT
>NW_004955409.1:29283538-29290300 GCF_000276665.1 Chinchilla lanigera
GTCTCTTTGTTTTCTCTCCTTGGCCTCCTCCTCATCATGGAGAAAATGCATTTAATATACCTAACTTATGGAACACTGTAGCTTTAGCAATCCAGTATGTTACAGGCCGTCAATTGTTCACCCTCATTATCACATAAGTAGGAACTGTGGCTCACTGCCACTGCCAGATACAACAAGAGTGTTACACTCCATAGGAGTAGCCCAGGAAAAGATCAGAATTCAAACTACAGTTCCTTTTTGTGGGAGGGGGTACCAGGAGTCGAACTCAGGCCCTCACACTTGTCAAGCAGGTGCTGTACCACTGAGCTACCTCCCCAGCCCACAAAGTACAGTTTCTGATAACACGTGTCACTTTCATGCCATCATAAGGTTAAAGAATCACTGTTGAACCGTTGTAAGTTACGAACCAACTGTATATGGAAAAAGGTAAATAAATTTTCTCTAGAAAAAAAGAAATATAGCCAGACATGGTGTTGCATGCTAGTAATCCCAGCACTTGGGAGGCTGAGGCAAGAGGATCCTTATAAGGCTGAGGCCAGCCAGAACTATATAATGAGACCCTGTCTCAAAAAAGAAAAGAAAAAGAACTATCATGGCATCTGGAAAAAACATAGCCCCTGATAATGGAGTACACTTTTTGCAATGCAGAATATTAATGCTGTTTTGTTTTTTTAAATTAATATACTAGCCAGGTGTGGTGGTGCATGCCTGTAATCCCAGAACTCTGGAGGCTGATGCAGGAGGATTGTTGCAAGTTCGAGACCAGCCTGGGCTACAAAATGATCTCAAGACTAACCTGAGCTGCACAGTGACACCCTGTCTCAAAAAGACCCCCCCAAAAACATTAATTAATTAATTAATATACTGTGAGCAATCAAAATCTTCATCAGAGACTGGGGGTGTAGCTCAGTGACTTTGCATGCATGAATCCCTGGTTTGATCCCCAACACCATGAAAAAACTCGTTTAATAAATTCTCCTTAGAGTTTTATGTTAAGTACTTTGGCTGCGTATGGTAGCACATACTTGTAATCCCAATGCTTAGAAGAGGGATCATTGCAAGTTTGGGTCCAGCCTGAGTTACATAGTTGAAAGCCAGCCTGAACTACGTAGCAAGAGCATCTCAATCAAAGGCAGGGACCGGTGCATGGTGGCACAGCCTGTCGGTTACCCCAGCCCTCAAGAGGCTGAGGCAGGAGAATCACAGCAAGTTCAAGTCCACCTTGGGCTACATAGTGAGGTCTTGCTATGTAGTCCAGGCTGGCCTTGAACTCACAGCAGTCCTCTTGCCTCAGCTTTTCGAGTGCTGGGGTTACGGCTATGTGTCACATCACCCAGCTGGCCCTGTTATCTTTTAACTGAGTTACACTGGCCATTTAGTCTTTAGTTTTAAAGGATGGCTCAGGGATGCTGGCCAAGATCAGGGAGCTGCACGAGATTGAGACAGAGACCATTCTAGTGGAGACTATGAAGACCATGGTGTGGGCGAGGAGGAGGAGGACTGCACTGACAATGGCGGCGGCAGCCACAGGCACATCAGCCACCACCGCCCCCAACCCCCTCACTGCCCATGATCGCTCTACAGCCGCTGGTCACTGACAGCCCGAGCCAGGTACAGCACCGCCAGAAGTGATCCTGGTGCAGACCTATGGACAGGTGGTAGGTGACAACAGCAGGGACGGCTTTGGGGACCAGATCCTCATTGCCATACCTGTGCCTGCTGGCAGCAACGGCAAGGATGATGGCCAGAAGAGCTACCTGGGTGGCGGGGCCAGCCGAGGTGGCAAGAAGTGAGAGCAGAAGTAGGTGCAGATCAAGACCCTGGAGTGTGAGTTCTCGATTACCACGTGGTCATCACATGAGAAAAGAGGTACTGACCACGAGGTGGTTGAAGAACAGATCATTGGAGCGAAGTCACCTCTTGACTATGCAGAGTATATGACGGAATACTTGGAGAAATACCTGGCATTGATCTCTCAGGTCTTAAACAGCTGGCAGAATTTGCTGGAATGAAGCCAAGAAAAATTAAAGATGATGATGCTCCAAGAACAATATCTTGCTGTCATAGAGGCTGCACAGAGGTGCTTGGGGATAACTCTGCTATGAGAAAATGTCTGCACACCCACGGCCTCAGACTCTGTGTCTGCAGAATGTGACAGTTTTCACTGAGAGCTCAAAGCTAAGGCAACAGCAGTTGATTCATACTGGAGAGAAGCCCTCTCAGCACGTTTTAAGGCTGTGGGAAATGCTTTTCACCAGACTTCAATTTGCGCACGCTTGTGCGAATCCGTACTGGAGACAGGCCCCTTCAATGGCTGTAATAAGAAGTTTGCTCAGTCAACTGACCTCATACCTTAACACATGCTAAGGCCAAAAACAGCCAGTGAGAAGAAGAGAGAAGACCCCCTCTCAGCCCTGGGACGCATCTTCCAGGAGTGGGGTTGGGAATAAATACGCCTCTCCTTTGTATATTATTTCTAGGAAGAATTTTAAAAGTGAATCCTACACACCTAAGGGACTTGTTTTGATAAAGTAGTAAAAATTTAAAAAGAACTTTAATAAGATGACATTGCCAAGATGCTCTATCTTGCTCTGTAATCTCATTTCAAAAATGGTGTTTTTGCAAAGTGTAGTCCCAGCAGGAGGACAGTTCATGAACTTCACATCACAAGACAATTCTTTATGCAACAGTGCTAAAAATGGAACTTCTTTTCATGTTCTTATAAATATGAAGTTCATCTGTTGTGTACAGTTTTTTAAATTTTGGGACTGGGGATATAGCTTAGCGGCACAGCACAAACCTGGCAAGCACAAGGTCCTGAGATAGATTCCCAGTTTAAAAAAAAAATTTTTTTTTTGATTTTGTGTTTTACAATTGTGCATATTGTCCACTTTTTGGAGATATGCTTAGCAATGCAGTGTCTGATTTTTTTGGAGGTTGATGACTTGCAGTAGATTTTCTTTAAAAGAATGAGCAGTTACATGCATACTTCAAAAGTATTTTCCTGAGGGGCTGGGGATTTAGCTCAGCAGCATAGCGCCTGCCTGGCAAGCGCAGGGTCGTGAGTTCGATTCCATAGTGCCTGCCTGGCAAGCGCAAGGTCGTGAGTTCGATTCCCGGTACCGGAAAAAAAAAACAGTATTTTCCTGTACAAAAAAATGTTACATAGGTTTTAATTGCTATCTTAATTTTGGTTATATTCTTTCATGTTAATACATTTTATATAATTGTACTGTATAGCTGTACTGAATCATGTAGTATCAAATATTAGATGTGATTTAATAGTGTTAATCAACTTAAACCCATTTTAGACACTTTTTTTTTTCCAAAAATACTGCCAGATGCTGATGTTCAGTGTCATTTCTTTCCCTGTTCAATACAAAAAGTGGTGCTCAGTTGTAGAATGTATTGTACCATTTAACATCTGTGTGTACATCCAATGTAACAGAAAGGGCAACAATAAAATAGCAATCCTAAAGAACAAAAATAAAATAAAGGAGATGAAAAAAATCAAGATTAGAGATCTAATTAAAGTGTTAACCCTGAACATTTATGATTATGATTTCATAGTCATTTCTCTTTAATCATCTGAAACTCTTCCATTTACATACTAAATAACACTTATTTCCTCACTTCTACCTTGGATGATATTCCTTTGGAAAATACGCCTTTTGACTACCATTATCAGCTGCAGTCCATTGTATTTCTTAATAGCAAGATAGTTCTGGTGAGATACAGGTGAGCTGAGCTCTGGGAGATGCTTATACTTTCTAAATACAACTTTTGATTTTCTTAAAAACCAGGTTTGCAGTGCCTGGATTGCAAGTGGAGTTGTAAGTGACATTAATGATCTACGAAGAGTTCATCAGTTGCTTGTTTCATCATTAACAAAAATACAGGCTGGAAAAGAAGGTCTGAGTCATTTATACAGTGAAAGTGCTTCTACCATGGAGATTTTAGCTGTGCTAAAAGCCTGGGCAGAGGTTGGTACTTTTTAACTGGGATTTGGGAAGTTGTTAATAAACACTTTAGGACCAAAACTGAAATGCTATTTAAAAGTAGACAGTCATTTTTGGGGCTGGGGATTTAGCTCAACGGCACAGCACCTGCCTAGCAAGCGCAAAGTCATGAGTTCGATTCCTGGTACCGGAAAAAAACATACATACATACATACATAAATAAATAAATAAAATTAGATAGTCATTTTGTTTGTTTGTATTTTGAGACAGGGTCTCCCTTAATTTGGGGGGTTTTTTTTAGCTAATTTCCTAATCAGGAAAAAAGTTACACATTTTTAGTGCTCTGTGGAAATGTTTAAACATACACAAAAGGAGATAGAATAGTGTAATGAACCCACATATACCTAATCACCCAGGTTCAGAAGTTACCTACCATGTGCAGTCTTAGTTCATGTATCGTTTTAATCAAAGTACTATATATAATTTCAGACTGAAACTCTAGAATTAACCAACATATACAGAAGGGTTTCCCTCAGTACAGCTATTTTAAAACTGCAAGTTGTAGAATCTCTGCTTTTCTTGTTATTTAGAGATTGACAAACCTTGGTTAGGAAGTAGTTGTGCCTGGGTTTAATAAACTAGATCTAATTAACTTTAAAAATCAGTTCTTCATACTTTTAAACATAGATTTTACTAGAGCAAAGAGAAATTCTCTATAACCTATTTTACAAATAACTCTGCCCAGATAGTGTTACTTAAAACAATATGAATCTTTGCTCTTGATCAAGCCCATCACCTCTTCTTACTCTTTCGTCAGTAAAGATCATTATTAGCCAGGCATGGTGGCACATGCCGTAATCCCAGCACTCAGGAGGCTGAGGCAGGAGGATGGTTGTGAGTTCGAGACCAGCCTGGGCTACAAAGTGAGTGCAAAGCCAGCCTGAACTGCATAGGGAGACCTTGCCTCAAAAAGACAAAAAAAAAAGTAAAGATCATTATTGATCAACATACTGTGTGTAATTGAGGTCCGTAATTCCTTAGCTGAAATCTTTGGAGCCAGATATATTTGAAATTTATTTTTTGTTTTTGTTATTTTTGTCTTTGAGATAGGGTCTCACTTCGTACTCCAGGCTCCTAGTGAAATCAGTATGTAGCCTATGTTGGTCTCAAACTTGCAGGGATCCTCTTGCCTCGCTCCTGCAAGTGCTAGGATTACAGGCATGAGCCATGAAACATAGCTATGTATTGGGAATTTAGAATTTAGGCAACTCTAGAAAAGTTACATAGTACATAATTGTATGCATGCTAGGAAGTCTGAAACAATACCATGGACTGTAATCAAACACATTAGTATATCTGTGGCCAAATGTTTGAATATTGAAAGTTCAGCCAGTTTTGCAATAGATTAGTTTACCATAATCTTACTTTTTTCAGTTTTTTGATTTTAGAGTTGTAGATAAAGTGATAGTACATATTATATACTATGTTGAAGAGTTTAACAGTCTGTGTTAAACCTATTATGTAAATTTTTGTAGTGACTTAGTAAGTTTTAATAAAAATAATTCCGTTACTTCAGCTTTTTTCAGTTTAGAGATTGGTGCCTATAGCCATACGTTGAGATGGATTATGAAGCCGTAACCTAGTTTAGTGAGAAAGAGTGCTCTGGTCAGTTACTTGTAGTTGTCATGATTGTTACAGTACAGAATGATAACACATTTACCATGTGTTTGTTAATACTGATGGGTCTCAGTGAAGATAATGTTTTTGGATGTTTTTCTCCCAGTGTTGTGTGTGTGTTTATACATATGTTTGCCTGCTTGATTCCACAATGCATTTCAAGTTCATTATGCTCAAAGTTAACTGCCTCTGCAGGAAGATGTAAAAATAGGGCACCTTTTTATCAGATACTGGATTTTCCTTTTTATATATTAGTCTTCAAGGGGCTGGTGGTGTAGCTCAGTGGTAGAGCACTTGCCTGGCATTTGTGACGCCTTGGGTTTGATCCCTGGCACCACAAAAGTTAATCAATTAACCTTTACAGGTCTACATAATTGCTATACAAAGACATAAAAGCTACAAACAAACTTTGAAGACTGCCTCCCATTTAGAAGACAGTGTTAAAAATGGGTCCCACTCACCAGATGGACTGCTTGACTTGGTCTGCACTGACCTTGGAACGCTCAGCAGGCTCTGGCTTGCTGCACTTCAGGATTATGCTCTCTTATCTTTGCCTTCAGAATTTGCCTCCCAACTTCCTGTTGAAGGTAAGGAAGTAAAATAATGACATAATTCCTAGAGTAATTGTTTTTATGCTTCCCGAGCTTCTCAGTTAGCACTAAGATAATATTTGTCTAAACCGTTTTTTCCCAGAGCAATTTTCATTTCATTCATTCAAGATGAACATCCAACAGTTATTTTAGGGTCGACACCCAGAAGTTGATGCTTGAGGTCATAAGAGATGCACACTAGTACCTCCCAAGATACTGCCAGCTGGCTTGCTTGTGGTGACAGCCATCCTGCGAGCACGCCCGCAGCACATTTCTGTTTAGTCAGCCCTTTCCAGCATGGTACATTACCAGACTTCAAAGCTTTTGCTCATCAGCCAGCTATAAAATACTATTTCATTATTTTATTTCTTTGAGAATCTTTTCATAGGTTTATGCTATGTAAGTTACTTCTTCCATAAATTTCATAATCATAATCTTTATCATAATCATTTTGTATTTTTTTTCCTTTTTTATTGATTAGTAATCTTTTAGATACTGATCTTTTGTGGTATCTTACATACATTTTCTCCCAGTCC
>NW_004955409.1:29290597-29316585 GCF_000276665.1 Chinchilla lanigera
TTTTTTTTTCCCCCTCCTTAAACTTGTTGAGTGCTGAGATTACAGTCGTGCGCTGCCATGCCCAACCATCTTTTACATTCTAAATTGTATTCAGATTTGAATTTATTTTGTAAGTGTGGAATGGGGATAAGGATCTAATTTTATAGTTAATTACTAATCCCACATTTAGTGTGTTAGATATTTCGTAGCCACTCTTACTAATCCTCATTTGATTTCACAATGTCTTACCTGTTACTGTTTTATTTTCTGGTATGTATTTTAGATTCAGCATGTCAGATTCTATTAGAATTTTTATTGGAATCATATGTCAGAGATACGTAGCGTGTTTGTTGTACTGTTCAGTAGCACAGAAAGATCACAATGGAAATAAACTGATTTATTGACACACTGTATAGCAGAAATGAAGGAGAGGCATATGGAAACATAGGTAAATCTTAAGAACATCGTATTTGGTGGGAAAAAAAGGTAAGATACAAGAGGATGCTCCTAGCATACTGCCTTTTAGGTAAACTTCTTAAACACAGTAAGAGCATATATTGTTTATGAGGGCATACATTGTAAAAGTGTAAGAATATTTTTAGGGATGATTCAGAGTGACTTAAGGAAAATGATTACAGGAAGAAGGACAGAAATTAGTAGTATTGCTGAGCATACATAACAAGACCCTGCCTCAAAACATACACACACACACATACACACAAATTAGTGTAACAGAGTATTAGGCCTTTAAAGAAAAAAGGAGCCAAGCTTGTCGTGTACCTGTAATGCCAACACTGGGAGGCTGAGGTAGAAGAACTGTGAGTTTCAGTCCAGCCTGGACAGTTTAGCAACCTAAGGAGACCCTGTCTCAAAATTTTTTTAAAAAGGGTGGGGGCTTGCAAGGTAGGTCAATATAAAAGCCCAGGGCTCAATCCCCAGTACAAGGGAAAAAAAAGAAAGAGATTTTAAAAAATAAGGCAAAATGCTAACATCAACCTTGAAAATGAGTAAATGGTATCGCTATTTGTTTTAAACATATATACACATACTTTGAACTGTTATGGTTAAATTATAAAAAGTTAGGAATTGGCATGCAGAGTTTTTATAAGGTTAAATAAATCATCCCTGTAACCCAGCAGTTGTACTCCCAGAAGAAATAATATTGGTAACAAAATAATGGTCGTATAGCAGCATGAATGAATCTCCAAAAACATTGTTAGGCAAAATAAAGTCAGTCACAAACAAGTTCACAATATTGACATGATTCTGTTTATATGAAGCCTGAGAATAGACAGAACTAACCTGTGTGGGGCTGGGGATTTAGCTCAGTGGCAAAGTGCCTGCCTGGCAAGCATGAGGTTGTGAGTTCAATTCCCGGTACTGGAAAAAGACCAAAAAATAAAAAAAAATTTAAAAATTCATTTTGGGACTGGGGATTTAGCTCAGCGGCACAGTGCCTGCCTGGCAAGCGCAAGGTCGTGAGTTCAACTCCCAGTACTGGGGGGGGGGGGGGGGGGGGGGGAAAAAAAAAAAAAAGAGAACTAATCTGTGCTGATAAAAATCAGAAAGTAGTTGCTTTCGGGTAGAAGTGAACTTTCAGCGTCATAAAATAGTCTTATAACAAAGAAAAGGGAAAATGTATTAGAAAAAAATCTTTTTTTCCTCCTGAAACTTTACTTCTTTTTTTTTCCCTGTAGGTGGCACTTTCTATACAGCAGAGACTAGTGAAAAGGCAAAACTGCATTATTACAACTCCTGGGCCCTTATCCTCCATGCTGCGGCACTGTGGCTTACAAACACAGGCTTTGTCGTTGCCGACCCAGATGAAGGAGCGTCTAATCTCTCAAGGCCTGTGACACCCACTTCCATGTGTCAGGGTTCATCATCTGGGGCTGCAGTCAAGTCCCCTGAGGAAATCTACACTGATAGATTCCATCTGATTTTAGGTCAGTAAAAGGTTTATAAACTTACCGTGCTAGAGGAGTTGTTCTTGAGTTATGTCTCCTTGCTATAAATGTACAAATCTTACTATATTGATCTAAAATCCTATGACAAGTTGACGTTGATCTGCTGGGTGTGGTGGTACGTGCCTATAATCCCAGCACTTGGAAAGCAGAGGCAGGAGGATGGCCACGAGTTGGAGGCCAGCTTGGACTATATAGCAAAATTTGTCTCAAAAAAAGGGTTGACTTCACTGTTAATTTGAATAAATTATAAGAATTGCAGGAGAGGGGCTGTGGGGATTTAGCTCAGCGGCACAGCGCCTGCCTGGCAAGCACAAGGTTGTGAGTTTGATTCCTGGTACCAGAAAAAAAACAAAACAAAAAAACAAATTCAGAATTGCAGGAGAGACCTGGTTTTTTCCACACAGTTTTCAAAAAGATCCATGTGTTATCCACAAATATTCTGAATTTCTTAATATGTACAACAAAAGAATAGGAATATGCTGAGGGATTGGCTCCCTTGTTCTGAACAAGTGAGGTTTTAAGAAAGTATTCTCAAACTGCGAATAGTCCCAGCACTCAGGAGGCTGAGGCAGAGGACCACGGTGAGTTCCAGACAAGCCTAGTTCAAGGTCAGCCCAAGCTACATAGTGAGACCCTGTCCCAGAAGAACAAAACCAAACCAAAAGAGAGTGTGTTCAAGGTGGCAGACACCTATAATCCCAGAACTCTGGAAGAATTCCAGGTTCAAGCACAGCCAGGGCAATTTAGCAACTTAGTGAGACCCTGTCTCAAAATAAAATAAAATACATAATAAAACAGGACTAGTAATGTAGTTTAGTGCAAAGGTCCTGGGTTCAGTCCCCCACGTTGGAAAACAAAGAAAAAGAAAAAAGTATGTTCCATGGAATGGAATTACTAATAAATATTCAAGGTCAAAGTTTTAAAAATTTTGGATTTATAAACTTTAATCCATTTTCTAGCTTTATCAGACTTTTTCTTTTTTTTTTTTTTTTTGGTGGTGCTGCTGAGCCCAAGCCTCACACATACAAGAGCTCTACCAAAACTACATTTTTAAAAAGGATTTTTGTTTTGTTTTGTTTTTTGAGACAGTGTGTCAACTGTGTGGTTTAGGCTAGCACGGTGTAGCACAGGGTGCCTTGAACTTGCAGTCGTCCTGTCTCAGCCCTCTGAGTACTGGGCTTACAGCTGTGTACTACCATACCCAGCCAGCGCTACATTTTTATAGTAAGGTGTTTTTCTAAAATAATACAGTAAGTTCATAGAGTAAATGGAGTAAAATGCTACACATTTAACTAGCTCTAAGGAAACAGTTTATTGCCATAAAGAACTTACTGAGTAAATGAAATATGAGGATTATAAAGGTAAGTAAGTGAATTCAGTAAGACTCATGGCTTATAGTATTTAATTATAAGTTCCCAGGCCAGCCTTGTGAGATTCTTATATCCTTGAGTCTATTAAAAATGTGTTTCCAGGGGCTGGAGGTGTAGCTCAGTATTAACGTTTAATGTGTGAGGCTCTGGTGTCAAAACAGTTGTCAGTTGCCTTTGAGAACTTTCTTAAAACAAGCTTTAAAGGACTGCAGGTGTGGCTCGGTGGTTGGGCACTTCCAGTAGTATGTACGAGGTCCTGGCTCGTACCTCCAGCTCAACCAGTTAATAAATAAAGGTAATACTAGTGCCCACTTCAGCGGGTATTAAGAGAATTTAGTAAAATGATTTATGTAAAGCATGGTGCCTGATACATGGTGATTACTCAAATTTTAGTCAGTTATTAAAGAGTGCAAAGTTCTTTGGTACAGTTTTGTTATAATTTTTGCATCTTTAAACTGTTGCATAGCAACTAAGCAAACCGTACAAATTTTACTGGAGAATTCTTCATGTGTGTGTGTGCATGGTAAAAACAAGTCTAAGAGATTTGCCTTATGAACTTTATAGTGGCAGTCCTGGAGCCAGTGAGATGTATGTGAGGCACAGTTATTGCTAATTGTAGAGATTTGCCTCATCATTTGTTTGTAGTCTTAAATTCACTGTAATTTACTTGTGCTACCTTTAAGCTTATTTGTATAACTTATAGAAATAAAAGATATAAGAATAGCTTCATAAAGTAAGAACCTCAAACATGCCTCGTCCTTTTGCTTCCCCCAGGCGTCAGTGTGGAATTTCTGTGCTCGTTACGCTCAGATGCAACCATGGAAAGCATTACTGCTTGTTTACATGCATTACAGGCCCTTCTGGATGTTCCCTGGCCCAGATCTAAAATTGGCAGTGATCAGGTGATCTCTTGTTTTTTGTTAGGCTTTTGTAGATTTTAGGGAACACAAACATGTTCAGGTTCCTTCAGTGAATAAAGAGAAGTAAAAACTAAAGAGCTAGAGGTAGGCCTTGGAGCTGGAATGCTGCTGGCATATGTGCTGACCCGGGAGTAATCACGCCTCTGACTCTGCCACTTCTTTTCTACCATGATGGGGAGGTTCCGTGTTGCATTGTCCAGTACAGTAGTCACTGGTTATATACGTTGTTCATTCTCTGCTGCGTTTCTCTGATGCTGACCTTCGCATTTATCTCTATCTTATATTCCATTTCCCAGGAGAAATTTTTCATTGGTTCTTTTAGTTACTGTCAATTACAAAGTGTTTCTCTTGGCTGTGTTCTTTCCTTTCTTTCCCCTCTGGGACAGGGTCTGGCTGTGTTGTTCAGGCTGCCCTTGAACTCACTCTACCGCCCAGACAGGCCCAGAACTTGTCACATTCCTCCTGCCTGAGGCTCCAGTGCTGGGACTACAGGCATGCACCAGCACACCTGGCTGTCCATCCAGGTTTTCTGAGACTGACAGCTAGCCTGTAGATGGGGCCAGGCCCAGTCGCAGCCTTGGTAAAAGGATTGCTGCGCAAAGTGTGGCACTTCCTTTGATTGCTTTCCTCGTGGGTAGATAACACATTTGTAGGTTTTAGCATCACGTATTATTCAGTATATTAGTTGTTGTCAGTGACTTGAGTACTAAGGTAAATGGGTGCAACGATTCTTTTTCTACATAGACTAATATTTAACACTTGTCATTTATTATATTTAAAGCATTAGTCAAGTTCTTAACTTGAATTGGACATGAGTAAATCTTAAATTGTTTTCTCTGCATATTAAAATAACCATAATGGTAGATTTACTCTGTTATTTTCAAAGATAAAAGAAAGTGATTGCTGGGCATGGTGGGGCATGCCTGTAATCCCAGTACTCAGGAGGCTGAGGCAGGAAGATCGGATCGTTGTGAGTTCAAAGCCGTCTTGCACTGCACTGCGAGACCCTGTCTTAACCCCACCACCACCACCAAAAAAAGGAAAAAGAAAGTGATCAAAGTAACTAATAAAAAGAGAAGGGAAAATGAAATAACATTTCTCCAGTGATTTTACTGAGTACAGAGATATCCATTTTAATGCCATACCTCTCCTTCATTTTTGTTTTGTTTTATTTTTTGAGACAGGGTCTCACTATGTAGTTCAAGCTGTCTTTGAACTCACTGTGTAGCCCAGGCTGGCCTTGAACTTGCAGTAATCTTCCTGCCTCAGCCTCCAGAGTGCTGAGATTACAGGTTGTGCCACCACACCCAGCTACTTCCTCATTTTTTAAGTTATTACTTGAAAACCCTAATATAAATTTAAGAATCAACATTTCAGCTCTTGTATTCTTTAACCAGATTTCCCATTGTATTTTAGAAATTTCTTTTTTCTCTTTTCCCAACTTAGAATCTGTATGAAATTGATCTTCTATCATAGTGCCCAAGATTGGACTAAAAGCAGTCTGGAGTTGGTTTAAAGTAGTATTGTGTTGACATCTTTTTTTTGTTTCTTCTTTTTTTTTTTTTTGTTTTTGTTTTTGTTTTTCTTCCAGTACCAGGAATCAAACTCACAACCTTGCACTTGCCAGGCAGGTGCTGTGCCACTGAGCTAAATCCCCAGCCCCTTCTTCTTCATTTTTGGACTGCCAGGGATTGAACATAGGGCCTCATGCATGCTAGGCAATATCTTTATTTCTTATGAGCAATTTGCTATATTCTCTTTTTCTGAATTTTGTCAAAATAGCAATGTTGAAAATAGTGCATAGTTTCCCATATAGTTTTCACTACTTGTTTTCTATAATAGGACTTGGGTATTGAGTTGCTGAATGTACTACATCGTGTAATTTTGACCAGAGAATCACCTTCCATTCAATTGGCTTCACTTGAAGTGGTAAGGCAGATTATCTGTGCAGCTCAAGAACATGTGAAGGAAAAAAGACGAAGTGCAGAAGGTGAATATTAACCCTTAATTCTAAATTAGTCACATAGCATCATTATTTTTTAAGGTGTTACTTAGCGTCTATGAAGTCTAGGTAATCTGTTGTGTATAGGACAAATGTAAAATCCTAGGCATGGCTTTAAATTTTCTCATTATTTTCTGTATATTAGCACTATTTTTTGGGAAAACAATTTTAGCACAATTTTGGAAGAAAAAAAATCCCTTATACTGATAAAGTACTTGAGTTCCGTTTACTGATGTACATAACAAGAACTGCTGATAATTTTTTAATGTTTTGGGTTGACAGCTTGTTTATAAGTCTAATGTGGTATTAGTGAGTTTATTGTTTAAGATTATGTTTGGCTACATATAATAGAAAACTCAATGTAATAGTAGCTTTAAAATACAAGGCTTTATTCTCTCATCTAACAGGAAGTCCAGGGGTAGGGGGTCAGTGGAAGGGCTGGTATGACAGCTTCTTAAAGACATCAGAGACCTAGGTTCCTATCTTTGTGCCTGCCCACCTAAAATGCTTATATTCTTAACAATAAGGAAGAGTTAACAAGGAAATACTTTAAAGCTGATGGGGTTACAAAGATTTTTAAAAATCCATTGCTACAGTAAATCATCATGGCTAGGGATATAGCTCAATGACACAAGCACCTGCCTGGCAAGCGCAAGGTCCTGAGTTCAATTTCCAGTACCAAAAAAAAAAAAAAATACAGTAAATCATCATAAAGATAACTACTCATACCTCCATAACTGCTTTCTCCTTCAACCTTAATCCACAATTTTAGCCATTAAATGTTACCTATAGCAGGCATGAATTACTACCATCTGCCAGAAGCAAAATAAGCACAAATTATTTGTTAAGTGCTGTTCTTTCTGTCTTTTAGTTGATGATGGGGCTGCTGAAAAGGAAACCCTTCCAGAATTTGGAGAGGGAAAGGACACAGGAGGACTTGTGCCCGGCAAGTCTTTGGTCTTTGCAACACTGGAATTATGTGTGTGCATTCTAGTTAGACAGCTCCCAGAACTAAATCCTAAGTTGACAGGCACTCCAGGAGTGAGAGCAACAAAGCCACAGATTCTGTCAGAAGAAGGAAGCCAGCTGGTTTCAGCTGCACTGGTTATCCTCTCCGAACTTCCTGCAGTGTGCTCTCCTGAAGGTACGCAGTGGCATGTGACTACTTTGCTTGGCCTAGAAGGAAGAGAAATGGCTTCAGTAAATAATGGACCCTACCTGCTAACCCTTTTTCCCTGTGCTGGGAACTGAGTGCAGGCCTCATGCATACTAAGCAAGCACTGTACCACTAAGCTACTTCCAGCCCAGTCCATACTCTGTAGTTAACATGGGTTTGTTTTTGCTGTTGTTGTTTTTCCGGTACCAGGAATTAAACTCACAACCTTGCACTTGCCAGGCAGGTGCTGTCCCGCTGAGCTAAATCCCCAGCCCCAGTTAACATGGGTTTTACAGCTCTCCGTGACACTCTCCTGACTGAGTCTCTGGGTTCCATCTGTGCAAATCCTAAACACAGAAGGCTTCCTGGTCACCCTCCTCTGCCGTTATACTTGATCATAAATATTCCCATACTGTCCTTTTTGGGGGGACCGGGAATTGAGCTCAAGACCTTACTCATGCCATACAAGCACTGTGCTGCTGAGCTATCTTCCTGGCCTCCATCCTTTCCTTTTAAAAGTTTTCATCCTTCGAAGCTCAACAACTGGAGAGCTGGAGCTGTCGGTGGTAGAGCAGTTGCCTAGCATGTGTGAGATCCTAGATTCGATCATCCAAAAAAAAAATAAGTAGTGGTAGTAGTAGTTCAACTCCAGGCCTAACCCATCTGTAAAGAATTCCTTAAAAACTCAAGCTCAGGCAGGCACAGTAGCGAGTATCTACAATACCAGCTACTAAGAAGGCTGAGATAGGAGGATCTCAAGTTTGTGGCCAGCCTGGACCTGTTCCCAACACCCTATCTCAAAACAAATCAATGGCAGGGGCTGTAGCTCAAAGGTAGGGTGCATAACTAGCATGCACAAGACCCTGGGTTCACTCCCAGTATTGAAAAAAGAGAAAACAAAAAACTCAAGCGTGGGCCGGGGGTAGAGCTCAGCGGCATGTCGCCTGCCAGGCAAGTGCGAGGTCCTGACTTTGATTCCCAGTACCAAAAAAAAAAAATACCTCAAGCTTATACTGAGGTTTGTGAAATAGACAGGGATGTGTGTGTGTGTGTGTGTGTGTGTGTTACATGTAGGTATGTATTGGCTGTATGTCATAGAGGCATATGTAATTACTTTATATAAAAAGATATCGATATATAGTATAGATGTATGTATCTTCTTTCCAACTTAATGTTATATACTCTGTGTAGCATATAACAGGTATTTAGTGTTTAATAGATACCTAACTGGTAAGCATATTTCTGCTTAAATGTATCTTGACCAGTTCATGTTCTCATTTTTAGTCTGATGACTTAAAACTTGTTTGAATTAAAAGGTCTTGTGTTCACACAGTCTTTATACCAAGAGCTGCAGGAGAAGTGACAGTAGAAGATTAGAGGGAAGAACACGCGATGTGAATTTTGCTGAGCAGGCTTCAGGGAAATTAAACACAACATCTTAGCTTCACTTTCTTCACATTCATTTTAAACTTAGAACTAACTTTTCAGCTCCTTACCATGAAAACTTCTGATATTTTTAATGAGTGGATCTCCATATATTCTTTGAAAAGTAATATAAAAAGAATGTAAATAGTACTGGTGATTACACCATGTTGTGAACAGACATAGTGACACTAGACGGCACACTTAAAAATGATCAAAATAGTAAAGTTGGTTCTTCATGCTTTGTCACAGCACAAAGTAAATACAATTATTTATCCAGTACCAAACAAAAGAAAATGAGGCTGGGCGTGGTAGTGCATGGTACACAGCTGTAATTCCAGCACTCAAGAGGCTGAGGCAGGAGGATGGCTATCAGTTCAAGGCCATCCTGGCCTACATAGTGAGTTCAAGTTCAGCCAGAATTGCATAGTGAAACCCTGTCTCAAAAAGGAAAAAAAAAAACAGAAAGAGCATAGTAATGCTAAGTGGTATAATTTAAATATCATCTGGAGATCCAGGCACATGCCTAATATCCCAGCACTCTGTGATGCTGAGGCAGGGGGACCACAGATTCAAGCCCAGCCTGGGCAGTTCAGCCTATCTCAAAATAAAAACTTTAAAAGACTCGGGATATACCTCGGTGCAAAGGTTCTGGGTTCAATCCACAATACTGCAAAAAATAATAATAAATAAAGTAAGTATACCTCTAATTATAGCCATCCAAATTTAATTCAACCTTTGCAGGATGTTATGGCACGCATCCGTGTCCCACACTGTGGAAGACTGAGGAAAAAGGATCACAAATTTGAGACCCTAGCCTGGCGTGGTGGCACATGCCTGTAATCCCAGCACTTGGGAGGCTGAGCAGGAAGATCACTGCAAGTTTGGGGCCAGCTTTGGCTACAAAGTAAGTTCAAGGCCAGCCTGAACGGTGTAGTGAAACCCTGTCTCAAAAATATAAATAAATAAGTAAAAATGAAACAGACTGGAGATGCAGCTCAGTGTGAAAGCCCTGCATACAATCCCCATTATTGCATTTTCATCATCATCCAACCTAAGTAATCTTTTTTTTTAAATGGGTTAGAATCTTTTAACCTGAATAATCTTAATAAATTACTTAAAGTAGGCCACGTCTTATGGTGCTTGTCAGTAATTCCAGAACCCAGGAGGCTGAGGCAGGAGGATCACTGTGAGTTCAGAACCATCGTAGACTACATAGTGACTTCCAGGCCAGCCTGGAATACATAGCGAGACCCTGTCTCAGAAAACAAAACAAATAAAAAATTATGTTATAGTTACAATCTTTTATGAAAAGTAATCTGTGTGTGTGTGTGTGTGTGAGAGAGAGAGAGAGACAGAGACAGAGAGAGAGAGAGAGAGAGAGAGGGAGAGAGAGATATCAAACCCAGGGCCTTGAATATGCAAAGTACACTCTCGACCACTGAGTTATACCCTCAGCTCCAAGAAATAATCATAAAAATAAAAAAATTTTTGACATTTTCCTTATTCATTGATTTGTTTTTTTAGGATGATGTTTTTCTGTTTGTTTGTTTATGTTGAGACAGGGTCTAACTATGTAGTTCAGGCTGGCCTGCAATTCACTATGTAGCCCACGCTTGCCTCAAACTCACAGCAATCCTTCTGCCTGAGTCTTCCAAATGCTGTGATTATAGGCATACGCTACCACATCTGGCTTTGGTATATAGTCTTAAAAGTGTTGTGGCCAGGCGTGGTGGCACACACCTGTAATCCCAGCACTCGGGAGGCTGAGGCAGGAGGATCATTGTGAGTTTGAGACCAGCCTGAACTGCATATCAAGACCCTGTCCCAAAAAGACAAAAAAAAAAAGTGTTCTGGACTCAGCCTCTGCAAATTTTTTATCTTGCAGGAAGCATCTCAATTCTTCCTACTATATTGTACCTCACAGTTGGTGTCCTTAGAGAAACTGCTGTGAAGTTACCTGGAGGGCAGTTAGCTTCCACAGTCGCAGCTTCCCTGCAGGCTCTCAAAGGAATATTATCTTCCCCCATGGCCCGCGCGGAGAAGAGCCACACTGCGTGGACAGACCTTCTCCGCAGTGCTTTATCAACAGTTCTTGACTGCTGGGACCCAGGTAATGAAAGCTGCTGGGAAACATCTTCTTGGTTTATTTTAAAAAGTGAGAGGAACAGAATTTGTGTATATGCACTGCCAAAGTGAGCATAAGGAGCACTATTTTGAGGCTAAGCTATTTACTTGATCCTAGTCGGCAGTCTCACCAGGAGAAGACCATAGTGTGTGTTTAGAGGGTATGTACACATTTTTTATCTTAACCTTTAAATACAAGAAGAAGCCTATATGTTGTCAGTGAGAGACCTTTAAACCTAATAATATGTATATCTTAAAATGTAGTATAATCTGCATCAGCAATGGTGCATCTTTTAAAGCTTTCAGTGGTGTCTACAGCTGACATCACACCAGCCATAGATTTGCCACCACTGATCTACATCGGACAGAACTTTTTAGTATACACCGTATACTGAAGAGTGTATAAGCCATACATTATAGTTAGGTAGTTTTGTTCCAGTTTTTTTTTTTTCTTTTTCTTTTTCTTTTTTCCAGTACTGTGAATCAAACTCAGGACCTTGCGCTTGCCAGGCAGGCCCTGTGCCATTGAGCTGTGTCCCCAGCCCAAAGCCATACATTATAAAGCGGAATCCTCCAGTATTTACTAGCTAAATGACTAGCCATGTTACCTAGTTTTTGTGAAGCTTAGTTTTCTCATTAACAAATAAGAATATTAGCTGTGCATGGTGGTGCACTCCTATAATTTCAGCACTTGGGGAGGCTGAGGCAGGAGCATCACTGCAAATTTGAGGCCAGCCAGGGCTACATGGTGAGTTCAGGGCTGCAAAGTGAGTTCAAGTCCAGCCTGAACTGTATAGTAAAACCCTGTCACAAAAAGACCTAAATTCATTCATTCATTCATTAAAGATACTTTTTGGGGGCTGGGGATTTAGCTTAGCGGCACGGTGCCTGCTCGGCAAGTGCGAGGTCATGAGTTCGATTCGCAATACCAGGAAAGAAAAAAATATATATGTATATATAATTTTTTTGTAGCCCAAACTGGCCTTTTAGTTTTTTTGCTTTTTTTTTTAATCTGTTTGGGGTTCTTTTGCTTGGAGACAGGGTCTTCTTATGTTGCCAGGCTAGCCTTGAACTAACCAATGGTCTGTCTTAACCTTTTGAGTAGGTATGGGCACTACAGCTCCCAGCAAGGATATTATATTATAGGAAACTGTTAGATTAACATACTTTATAGAAAGCGTCTCACTTATTACCTGGCATATATCAATAAATGATAGTCAGAATTATGTTCCATAGCCATTAAATGTATTTTGTTTTTTCTTATGTCTGCATGTGGGAGTTGTTTGGGGAGTGTTTTGTTTTGTGGTGTGAGCATTAAGCCCAGGACCTTAGGCATAGTAGGTAAGTGCTGTACCAGCGAGCTGCACTCCCAGTCCTGTTGTGTGGCTGTGCATTTCAGTAGTCTTCTGACATGCTAGACATTATTCTGCCATCCTCGTCCTGTTACAAATGTCAGTTTTGCCTAGTTTGCGTTTATGGAGCAAAAAGAGGACCAAAATCAAGCTGCGAGGAGATTCAGAAGATAATGCAGTCACAGAAGCCAAATACAACTTTTAATGGAAAGGGAGGGGTCAGCAGTGTAAAACGGTTGAAGAAGTCAAACAGGGTGGGGCGTGCCCCTCACAGTGTAAAAGACAGTGCGGGCCAAGGAAGGAGAAAGACATAGACTTGATGCAAAGAAGAAAAGCAATGGAAAGGAAGGTGTTGGACCGAGGGGTAGTTTGTTACGAGTTCATACTTACGGGGTGTAAGGGTAGGGGAAGGGGCTGGAGCTGGAAATACTGCAGCAGGAAGCAGCATCCCTGCCACGGCACGTTCAGAAGGTCAGCCTCTGCCGGCAGGAGAGGAGCAAGGCAAGGCACGCGTGGACAGTGGTAGGTGTTCGCGGTGAAAGTTAGAGTGCACTTGCCACTTTATCGCACACACAGTAATAGTTTGTGGGATTTGTTACTTGCTTTTGGTTGTGTTGGAGGGAACTAGGTAGGGCTTAAAATTTAGACTAGTTACTGAGAGAAGTTAAAAGAGCTGATCGTGACAAGTTAAATATACTCTGTGTAACAAATTGCCTCAAAACTTAGTGACTTAAAACAGCAAACATTTCTCTTCTGACATTTCCTGCGGGTTAGGGATTCAGGGCACCTTAGCGGGTGCTTGTGGCTTAGTGTGTCTCAGGAGATTACTGTTACGCCATGGCCAGGACTCTAGCTAGAGGATCCATCTCCAAGGTGACTCACTAAGACAGCCAGGGACAAGAGGCCTCAGTTTCTTACCACAGAGGCTGCTCCGTAGCACTAATACTAAGGGAACTTTGCATCTGTCCAAAAATTTTAGAAGAAATGGAAAGAGGAACTCCAGAAAACTGTCCTACTGAAAATCAAAAGATAGTTTTACTAAACTAAGTATAATGTAATTTTCAGTTGCCACAAATAACTGAAATTAAATTTGCTGCATGGGGAGCAATATAACTGCTCTCTGGAATGAAACTGTCTACCTTACTAATTATCTGTTTCTCATCCATACAGTAGAAGGAAGTAGAGTATTTATTTTGTGGCGCTGTCCGTTTTGAGGGTTAATTTTTTGTTGTTGTTGTTTGGTTGGAGTTTTTTTGGTACTGGGAATCGAACTCAGGACCTTGCACTTGCCAGACAGGCACTGTGCTGTTTGAGCTGTATCTCCAGCCTCAGGGTTAAATGTTTAATGCTTGTAACATTTTAATTTTAATACTACCTATAAGATACTTACTATACCTTAAAAATACTCAAATGTTTTTGTAAGATAGATTCTACTCATCCATAAGATTTTCCTTTCATTGCTAGTATCTCTCTGAGGTGTCAGCTCAGCTATTATTTCCTCTAGACCCCACAGAGCACAGGCCTGTAGTTCTGAGTACTGTGGGAGAGCAAGCCAGGAAGACTACAAGCTTAACCCCAGTGCAGGCAACTTGGCAAAACCCTGTATCAAAGTAAAAGTAAAAAAAGTTTGGGAGAGCTGAGCATGGTGGCATATACCCGTAATCCCAGAACTTGGGAGGCTGAGGCAGGAGGATCGCTGAGTTTGAGGGTAACATGGACTACATAAGTGAGTTCAAGGCCAGTTTATACTACATAGTGAGACCCTGTCTCAAAAAAAAAAGGGCAGGGGATGTAATTCAGTGGCAGTGCCCCTGGGTTCATTTTCCAATATTGCACCCAAAAGAGGGGGGAAAAAGAAAAAAGAAAACACTTTCTCTGACCACACAATTATCAGTTATCCTGGGTCGCTTTTATGGTTTCTTTTTTATCTTCTTCCCTGCTCATAGTATATCTTTTCTATAAATTGCATTCTTGGTGCCTGAAAGAGGGCTGACACCTTAGTGTTTGTTAAATGAATGTAACCAAATGCATCAGTCAGCCTTCCCATCACTGGGACAAAATACCCAACACTCTCAATTGGAAAAAGGTCCACCTTAGCCTACAGTTTCAGCAGGGTCAGTCCATGATCTACCATGTCCGGAAATGGCATGGTGGAGAAAATCTGCCTATATTATGGCAGGTAGAGAGCAGAGAGAGGGAAGAGCCACACCCATAGTGATCCACTTCCAAGTAAACAGCACATTCAGCCACTGAACTCATCACTGAGGAGTATAGCGTCTCCTGATTTAATCAGGAGATGATTTAATCACCTTCTAAACTCATGACATTTGTCAGGTATGGTGGCACACACCTGTAATTCAAAACCACAGTACTTGGGGGGACATTAGATCTAAACCAAAACTTTGTTTCTTATCTCCAAAATGTTTATGTCCTCCTCATTATGTAAAATGCATTTAGTCCATCTCTAAAAGTCACAAAAGTCTTAACAACTCTAGACTTGCTAAATTTGAAAAGTCAAATCCAAAGTCTCCTCTGAGATTCAAAGTAAATTCTTAGCTTTGATACCGGGTGTGATGGTGCATGCCTGTCATCCCAGCACTTGGGAGGTTGAGGCAGGAATATTACTGTGAGTTTGAGGCCAGCCTGGACTACATAATGAGTTGAAAGCCAGTCTAAACTATATAGTGAGACCCTGTCTCAACAAAACAAAACAAAAACAACTCTTAGTTTTGAGCCTTTATAAAATCCAAAAGAAAGTTAGATACTTCTAACATCCATTGACACAAGGTAAACATTTCCATTCCACAAGAAATAGTGGTATTGAAAGGCATTGGACCAAAGTAAGACCAAACCCAGCCGGGCAAACATGAAATCCTGTAGCTCCATATCCAGCATCTGGGGCACATGACGGTGAGACGTGACCTCCAAGGAGCTTGAGTAGTGTGGCCCATCCCTACGGTTTTGCTCGTTGTAGCCCACTTAGGCTCTCTCTTGGTGGCTTTGCTTGAGGCCTGTGGCTTTCTTCAGTAAATATTCCATGTTGCTGGCATCTCCAAATTCCTGGGGTCTCTACTGCACCTGTAGCTTCATTCTCACAGTTTCACACACTGCCCTGTCAGAATGGCTTCCCAGATATTCTGAAATCTGGGTATAATCCTTCCCGGCCCTACTTACATTCTGCGTGCCTGAAAAACCAGCACCATATGGATGACATCAGGTATGCCACCAGCTCCAGTGGTAGCCAACCCCCCTTGGATCATGGCTGTAATGACCTCTGAGTGCCGAGCTGAGCACAGTGAACTATATCCTGGGAACCAGTTCCCTAGGCCAGGAGTCCCCAACCCCTGGGTCACAGGTCAGTCTGTGGCCTCTTATGAATTGGGCTGTATAGCTGGAGGTGAGTGGAGGGCAAGCAGGTGAAGCCTAACCTGTGTTTATAGCCACTCCCCATCACTAACATTACCCCCTGAGCTCTGCCTCCTGTCAGATCAGCAGTAGCATTAGATTGTCATAGGAGTACCAATCCTACAGTGAACTGTGCATGTGAGGGGTCCAGGCTGTGCGCTCCTTACAAGATTCTTAATTCCAAAACTACCACCTCCTCACCTACACTTGGTTCATGAAAAATTGTCTTCCGTGAAACTGGTCCCTTGTGCCAAACCGGTCAGTGACCACTGCCTTAGGTAGCCCTTCTCCAGTAGGGGACCAGGGGCTCTCTTTTCAGAGGAAATCTTTACAATTTTGTACCCTGAAGCCTGTGAA
Source organism: Chinchilla lanigera (assembly GCF_000276665.1). NCBI lineage: Eukaryota > Metazoa > Chordata > Mammalia > Rodentia > Chinchillidae > Chinchilla > Chinchilla lanigera. The sequence goes on from NW_004955409.1 coordinate 29,306,655, forward strand.
AGGTGAGGTTTGATTAATTCTGAGATGCCTTCAAGTCATCTTTCCTGTTGTCCAGATACAAAGTACTTGGCTTCTTTCTTCAGTACTGATCTTTTTAACAACCATGTTCTCTTAACCCTTCTGGACCCCAATTTTACAGGCTGTTCCTTTCTAGGCATACTGCAAATTCTTTTGTATCTTTTGGCTCTGCTGTGTTGTTCCTTATTCTCACTATAAATCTGTTTGAACACAGCCAGCAGTATGCATACCAGGGGGCACTAGGGATTTAGCTCAGTGGCACAGCACCTGCCTGGCAAGCGCAAGGGCATGAGTTCGATTCCCGGTACCAGGAAAAAAAAAAAAAGAAAAGAAAAGCACTTATTTAGGGCTGGGGATATAGCTCAGTGGCATAAGCGCCTGCCTGGCAAGCGCAAGGTCAAGAGTTCAATCCTCAGTACTGCAAAAAAAAAAAAAAAAAAAGTATACATACCAGGGCCTGAATGTTAGGCTATATTAAAATTTCCTCCACGAGATCAATTAGTGTCCTTCCCTTAATCTCAATCTCCTGCAAAGTCTCAGGATATGGGCCAAATACAGGTACAGTTTTTGCCAGAGTGTAACACATATGGCTTCTAGTCACTAAAACCTCCTGAGCCTGACTTTTACTGTCCTCATCCTATCAGCATCCTGGTTCTGAGCTCTGACCAAGATCACCCATCAGACTCTATATTGTGTTCTAAGACTTCTCTGGCCCATGTCCAAATCTTTCCAGACTCTTCCAGAAAAAGGCTTCTAAATCACACGATCAGGTACAATCACAGCAATGACCTCACTGAAGGTACCAGTTTTCTATACCAAGTCAGCCTTCCCTTCACTGAGACAAAACACCTGATGCTTGAACTCAGAGGAGGAAAGGTCCATCTTGGCCCACAGTTTTGGTTGGTTCAGTCCATGGTTGGCTGCTCCAAAGCAAAATAGCGTGGTGTAATGGCATGAGAAAGGTGCTATATTGTGGTACCAGGAAATAGAAGAGGGAGGAGCTAGAGCAAGAATACCTCCTTCTAAGTCAGGGCTCCAGTGAACTCCTTCCAACCAGGCCCCACCTCCTAACAGTACACTCAGTTTGTGAGCACTGAATCCATTGATGATACAGCAACCCCACGATTCAGTTACCCTCCAAAGACCAGCGACTTTTGGGGGTAGTTTAGTTGTAAAGCATAACACCAAAGCTACTATATGTGTGTGTCATTTTTCCCAAGTAACAGTTCACTCATAATTTAATGAGTTGTGTTTGCCACGTTTTTGTTTCTCAGGTAACATTTTTTCAGAGTAGGTTCATTTAAATTACTCAGTGAATATGACTTTGCAACATGAAACACAGTATAAGATTACTTCTGGTTTGTTTGTTTGGTTGGTTTTTTGGTTTTTTTTTCTGGTACCGGGAATTGAACTCACGAACTTGCACTTGCCAGGAAGGCGCTGTGCTGCTGAGCTAAATCCCCAGCCCCAAGATGATAATACAAAAGTCTTTATACAATTGTGCCTTCCATAGCTATTTTGTCTACTACTTTTCTGTCCTGTTAAAAAAAGGTATGCTAAGGTATTTTTACTTGGTGGGTATACTTTCAGTAAAGCAAAAGATAATTGCCCAAGCATTTTGGTGTTGGCACATAGTAGAAATAATAAGGCAGGTACCAAAGCATACTCCTATAGTCCCAGCTACTCAGAAAGCTGAGGCAGGAAAGTCACTTGGTTATAGGAGTTCAAGGCCAGCCATAGCATGACCCCATCTCCAAAACAAAAGATACCAATTATTAATAGTATAGTAGCCGGGCGTGGTGGTGCATGCCTGTAATCCCATTACTCGGAAGGCTGAGCCAGGAGGATCATTGTGAGTTTGAGACCAGCCTGGGCTACAAAATGAGTTCCAGGCCAGCCTGAACTGCACAGTGAGACCCTGTTTCAAAAAAGACCAAAAAAAAAAGTATAATAGCTAATTCATATTAAGCATTATGTGTGGCATGGATTCTAAATGCATCACATAGTATGCTTTCAGATAATACAACTCTTGCCTTTTCCTAAATGTCTCACATAGATTAGCTCGTGTATTTTTTATAACCCAGTCATTGTGAAAATGTGAATACCGTTATTCCCATTATACAGATAAGAAAAGTGAAGAAAAACTTAGACATCCAGGATCACAAAAGTAGTGAATGTGTTTACTGATATCTTTACCTTTGAAGATATCTGCTCTGCTAATTGTCAGCTCTAGAATTACCTACAGTGCACATTTGCCAAGCATTTTTTTTGGTTAGTTTTGTTTTGTTTTGTTGTCTTTTTGTGGCAGGGTCTCACTATGCAGTTGAGGCTGGCTTTGAGCTCACTTTGTAGCCCAGGCTGATCTCAAACTCGCCAGGGTTCATAAAGTCTTGTCAGTCAGTGTTTATTCTCTGCATCTGTTGTATACACAAAAAAATTGTTATCAAAGACAGCTTCACATACATGCACAAAGCTGTTCTCACCGATCGTTTCTCTTTAGTCGATGCAGGACATGAAGACCTTGATGAAGTCAGCCTACTTACAGCTATCACAATATTTATTTTGTCTACCAGTCCAGAAGTGACTACCATCCCATGCCTTCAGAATCGCTGTATTGAGAAATTTAAGGCTACTCTTGAGATAAAAGATCCCATGGTAAGTGTCTTTTACCAGAGGGGTTTGTAATAATATGTTTAGGCTTTTGCAAAATTTTGTAGTTTTGCTAACTCCAAGTAGAATTATCAGGGTGCAATTTTTTATTTTTAGATTTTGGATTAATGCTTTTTCTTGTGGTAACAAAACCAGATAATAATGGTATTTGTTCTTCGATTCTGTGGGTAAAAGGTACTGGAGGAAAGAAAGAAGAAACATTAAAAGTCTAAATTTGAAGTGAAGATATCTGAAAACTGGTGTATAGTATACTGCTGCGAAATCCTGATTCACAGTTTGCAGCGTCAGTCATTCGCAGATTTTTCCTTAGAACTTAATAGTTGTTCACAGAAACCCCCATGATTTCGCAGAAACTGCAAATATCCTTCACAATTGTTTTTTTGGAGGGAGGTTTCCAAGTAGCCAATCCAAGAGCGTTATTCAGTTCTCCTTGCTGCCGATTGGCTCTGCCCGGTAACCGATCTCCAGCAGATGTGCCAGCATTCCTGCATCATACCAGGCTGCTTTAGCTATCTCAAGTGTTCTAAGTTTTGTTCTTCTTAAAGCCCAAAGATCCCTAAGATGCTGCCAGAATGCCCTGCAACTTCTAAGCTTTATTAATACAGTATTTTACTAAACTAAATTGCATAGCTGTGGGAGACATAGCATATTTAGGGTTTAAACTGTAAAAATAGGCATTTACCTGTACTTTTCTGACCACATCTGAAATTTGCAGTTTTTCAAATTCATAGGTGCTCTAGGACATAAATCCCGTGAATTTCAGGTCCTCTGTAGATCTAGAACTTAGAACTTATAGAAAATACTTTGTGGCCAGGCATAGTAGTGCACGCCTGCGATCCCAGCACTCCAGAAGGATGTAGCAGGAGGATCCCAAATTTGAATACAGCCTGGGCAAGTTAGTGATACCCTGTCTCAAAATTTAAAAAATGTAAAAAGGGCTGGGGGAGGTATCTCAGTGCAACAACCTTGGCTCATTTCCCAGTACGGCAAGAGGAAGAAGAAGGAAAAGAAAACAAAAAGGAAGGCTGTAACATATGCCTTCAGCAATATGATTGTGAAATAATGGGGCCCATTTCAAAAACAGTACGTACAAGTTGATCCCATTCCTTTATGGCCATTTCATTTGTTAGATTAATTTCCTATTTTATATGCTTGTAGCCCATGCTCACAAATATATTTATTCCCAAAGATAGAGGAATCAGATTTTCTCTAGAAAAAGGTAATTATTCAAATACAATCAAAATAAAGGATGATTCTTTTTGTTGTTGTTTTGTTTTTGGTTTTTTTTGAGACAGGATCTCACTATGTAGTTCAGGCTGGCGTTGAACTCGTGGCAGTCCTCCTGCCTCAGCCTCCCAAGTGCTAGGATTACAGGCGTGCACCTCCATGCCCTGCTTTTTTTTTTACAGTTTATACCATTCTTGTCTCTTTCCTGACTAGGTACAGTTCAAGACCTATCAGCTCCTACATTCCATTTTCCAGTACCCAAACCCAGCTGTTTCATACCCGTACATTTACTCTTTAGCATCTTTTATCGTGGAAAAGCTGCAGGAAATAAACAAAAGAAAACCTGAAGATACTGCTGAGCTTCAGATCTTTCAAGAAGGTGTAAAGATCTTGGAAGCACTGGTTACCATTGCTGAAGAACAGCACCGTAAGTGTCAGCAGGGAATTCATACTCTCTCAGAATTGCTCCAGACTCCAGAATTTCAGTACTAGCTTTAAAACACTCACTTAGTCACTTTATATCAGTGTTTCACATTTATTGGAAGTAGAAGGTATTGATGTTATTTAGTATTAATTTGGCAGAAGAGATCGGAAGAACTGCTTCTTCCTGAAGGAAAAATGTGTACAGTTTGAGGGCTTTTGCAGCCTTGTATGACAAACATTTATTTTCTGAATTTGCTTTTGCAGCCTTGTATGATAAACATTTATTTTCTGAATTTGTGTTGTTTGTTTACTTCCTAGGTGCTCAGCTGGTGGCCTGTCTCCTGCCTATCCTCATTTCCTTCCTTTTGGATGAGAGTGCTCTGGCATCAGCACCTTCAAAGATGAGGAATTTACATGACTTTGCTTTGCAAAATCTCATGCAGATTGGGCCTCAGTATTCATCAGTTTTTAAAAATATAATGGCTTCTTCTCCAGCCCTGAAAGCCCGCCTGGAGGCTGCTGTAAAAGGCAATCAGGAAAGTGTCAAAGTCAAGTTACCATCATCTAAACATACTAAGAACCCTGGAAATAATTCAAGCATCCAATTAAAGACCAATTTCCTCTGATTTTACTTGTTTTTGGACTAGTGAGCACCTTAGTATAATACTTGATCATTTCCTTCTCTTTGGGGACAAAGTGAAAGTTTAGATTCAAGTGCACTTGGAGATCTAGTTGATTGTTTTAACTTAAATAGCTGTGACTTAGAAATTGACAGCAAACAACATTTGGTGGGATTTTTTTCCCCACTTAATTAGGCCATTGAGCTATCAGAACTTTAGCCAGGAATTTCAAAAATGTGCTAAAGAATTAAATTTACTGAACAGTCCACTGCTTTAAAAATGGATTTCTTCTGTCAGTCCGTATACATTAATTCTGGACAGATACAGATTTCACTCTGGTATAAATTATCTGCACATACATTGTATCCTAGTCACTAATAGAAGATTCTGCCTTATTCAGTAATATTATTAAACTTCCTTGCACTTCTCCAGCAAAGTTAATGATTGGAAAGCTATTTAGGAAACTTGGATTAGAATTATCCAATATATTATGGTAAAAATTAATTGCAGCACTACAGTTTGACATAAGAGGTCGTGCCTATAAGCAGGACTTTATACCACCTCTTGGTTTAGTTGTATTTTGTTCACAAATGAAAGTTTTACTCATTTTAAATGGAATAGAGTATCCTGTTTCTTAAATGAATTTTCTGTTACCTCTATTTCAAACATTTATGGCAAACATTTATTTTGATGAGTGTAATATAGATTCATATCTATATTGTATTTAGATCTACTCTGGGTTTATATGAATGCCATATTTATACACAAATTTAGATCATGAATGAATACAAGTATTTTTTTTAATAGGGAACATATTTTAATACAGAAAAGAATCTAATGATAGAGTCTTCGCTTGAAAAATATTTTTTAGCTGTGTTCGTGACCGCTGGCTCTTCCTGCGCTTCAGGGTTATGCTGTGAGTCAGGCAGTATGTGGAGCACCCCTGTTCAGAGTTACAAACCGAAGTGATAGGCATGTTCCGAACCGAGAAACACATGGATTCAAGCAAGAGCACCGTGATGCACTCTATTTTATTATGTTTGTATATACTCTTGTAAATTGTTCAGAATGGAAAACATTTGACAAATTTAATACTATAATCAATTTTTCTAAATTACATAATAAAGCTAATTTTCTTTATCTTTCTTGTATTTTAAGTTACTTTACTCAGAAAAGACAACAGATTTCAGAAAAATTAACTCTGGAGTAAATAAGATCCCTTTGTAACTTGGCCTTTTTTCTCAGAGGAGCCTATCTGGGATTATTCTTTGCAGAGATGTAAATTCTGTCTTCCTAAATGTCTCTAGGAATTGAGTATCTGTTTCTTACTGTTCCCTTCACCTAATAATGCCCCTTTCCCGTGCTCTATCTGGTGAACTCCCGTGGGCCTTCTAGGCCTGGCTTAAATGACGCTCTGGTTGGTAGCACTCTTCAACACTTACCCTCCTTACACCAAAAAAAATGTAACAGCTTCCTCACATGGGTTCCCATAGTGCCTAATACTGTGACATATGAGACATCACAGTGCATTTTGATGTCATCTTCAGCCTTACACTGTTCATCCTCATAGGGAGAATGTTATCTGTAATTTTGCCTCTGCAGCATCAGCTGGGCACTTAACAACTGTTGAACTACACTGGTGTGTGTGGGTTGGGTCTGGACTCAGTTTCACTCCTCTGCCAAGGCAAATGCTGGACTGCATTGTTCTCTGGACATAATTCGTTTAACTCAGTTGTTTTTTTTTTATTGTTTTACCTGTGTCAGTTATTTCTTATGGTTTAACATTAAGATTTCTACTACTACTCATTTAGTGGCATGATGAGCTGAATTGTTTGGGTTAAAGATTCTCTATGAATGTTAATACTTATGAAAAAAAATATGCCCAGAGTCACAGGGTTAGGAACTTTGAGTTAGGCCGTATCATGTAGGCTTTTAATATATCCCCTTACTTAATAACACTGAATTACTAAATATTTTCTTACTGATAAAGAAGTTAAGGAGTAGCAGCTGAGATTTGAATTCATCTGATGCCAGCATTCATGCTGGAGACAGACCCAAGTGCTCCTGTGGTCCTTGCTCTATCAAGGAATCTTTTTACTGCTGCAGGTGCCCCTGGGGCTTTCTTCTCTCCTTACTGAATGTTTTCAGTTACCTTTATCCACATTGCAACCAAAAGGTTTGTGACTATACAGTGTCTTGGTTACTTTTCTCTCTTTGCTGAGACAAAATACCCAGCGCCGAAAATTAAGGAAGGAAAGGCTTATTTAGCTCACAGTTTGTGGAGGTTTCAGTCCATACTGGGCTGGCTCCAAGGCAGGGTGGTACATGGCAGAGGGCAGCAGTTCATGGCAGTGAAAGATAGCAAAAGCATTAAGAGCAAAGGGGAGGAGCGGCAGCAAGCAGCCTCTTTCCCTCCTTACATTGTATGCAAGCCACCTGCCCCATTGCAGGTGTAGCACTCACACCCATAACCCCAGCATTGGACCATGGATCAATCATAAACTCTAAAAGCCCGCCCCATGACTGCATGAGGCTTTGGGGGAATATCCAGACACAAACCATAACATAAAAAGGGGGAAAACATACCCTCTAGCTTACCTGAGAAAAGATGATTTTGGGTCAGTGTTGAGAAGGAGAGGTTTATTAAAGGTGAATGGTTAAAATTGAAAAATATATCAAAAGTTCTTTGTATCAGTTTTATTTTAAGCCTCTTTTTGTGATAAAGCAATTGCATATTAATTAGCTTGGTAACTACAAATTAAATAAAGGGCTGGGGATGTAGCTCAGTGGTAGAGCATTTGCCTAGCATGACTGAGGCCCTAGTTGATTCCCCAGCACTAATAAATAGATAAAGTTGATTAGCAGTTTCAAACCAAGTGATATAATACTATCTTCAAGTTTTATTCTTGGTTTTTTGTTTTTCTTTATTGTGTTTTTGCTGAAGAAATAGAGGTAAAGCTACTAATTAAGTTATTCTGTTTAACCTATTAAAGGTTTATTATGAAAACATTGGTTATAATAGATTCCTTCCCCCCCCCCCCCGTGAGACAGGGTCTCACTATGCAATTCAGGCTGAACTTAAACTCACTGTGTAGCCCAGGCTGGCCTCAAAGTCATGACAGTCCTCCTGCCTCAGCTTCCCAAGTGCTGAGATTAATAGGTTTGTGCCACCATGCCCTTCTACTAATCATTAAAACTTAATTTTACTTCTGTAAACTTCACCATCAACTCAAAGGAACATGAAGGCACTTAAAAAGATATATAAATAAGTTGTATTACAAAGGCTCCAGCAGGGCATGATAGCATATACCTGTGATCCCAGCACTCAGGAAGCTGAGGCAGGAGGATCATTATGAGTTGAAGACCAGCCTGAACTACACAGTGAGACCCTGTCTCAAAAAAAAAATATATAGATAGATAGATAGATAGATAGATAGATAGATACATCTATAGATAGATATATATGAGACTATGAGAGCCCAGAGAAGAAAAGTAGGACTTCCAAGATGAACTTTCTGCAAACAGTATCGAATGATACAGGTTTAGGGAATAGCATTTACTTGATAGAATAGATACATAATCCAAGAGTTTTGTAAGAATCTTCAAGAGAAGAATTCACTTGATCCTGTTTCATCCTGTCACTATAATACTACCTTAGATTTACATTATGAGGAAAGAAAGTCAGCCTTCAAACTGTGACAACATTAATACAAACCTGACAATATGTGAATTGACTGGACTCCAAAGAGCTATAAAGTGAGAATGTTGGGTCATCTCTGACAGTCTAATGGTTGTGTGCTCTTATTCTGGCCACAGTCCTAAAGCCTCAAGCCTTTGCAAGGCTCCTTACTATTCACAACTGTAAAGTCAGTAGAATTACATACATTTTATTTTCTCCAATTGAATATACTTTTTTTTTTTTTTTTTTGGTACCAGGAATCAAACTCGGGACCTTGCACTTGCCAGGCAGGCACTTACGCCACTGAGCTATATCCCCAGCAACGTTCTCCATTACAAATAACTTGCCAATCCTATAAGACCTCAAGTTACGAAGTTGGGCCAGGGATATAGCTCAGCAGCACAAGTGCCTGGCTGGCAAGCACAAAGTCCTGAGTTTGATTCTCAGTACCAAAACCAAAAAAGATCCCATGTTTACCTCCATGTTTTCGTTTTTTTGTTTTTGTTTGTTTGTTTGTTTGTTTTTGGTTTTTCTCAGGTACCGGGAGCCAAACTCACGACCTTGCGCTTGCCAGGCTACCTCCATGTTTTCTAGAAATATAGCTACCCAGCGCCTGCTGATAGTGACCAGCCAGTTAGTAAATTGTGCCATTGTTGACTTGTTAATTCTTCTTAACCACAAATACAATACTAGTTTGTGTAAATTCAAAGATGCTAACTTCCTTTAACTGCATTTTTCTTTAGTGCCCCTGTGCTGTTTCACTGTAGAGTTTTAAAATTATTCGACGGGCTACTTGGGGAAAATTACTTCTGGTGGCCAGTCTTACATGTGTACATATCATGTAACTCTTCAACATGTCAACTCTTTAGGCAGTGTATTTTTTTAAACCTTTTTTAGAGAATTCTGCCTATTCCTAGTCGGGTGTGGTGATGCATGCTTATAATCCCAGCACTCAGAGGCTGAGGCAGGAAGACTGCACCAAGTTCAAGGCCAGGCTGGGCACATAGTGAATTCAAAGATAGCTTGAACTACGTAGCAAGATCTTATCTCAAAAAAAAGGAAAAAAAAACACAGAATTCTAACTATTCCAAGTATCCTATATTTTTTAAGAAAATAAAAAGTTATTACTACCTATCAAAAATGGTATTTACAGTGTTTTGCATAACAAGATTGAAATTTAATCTTTTTTTTTTTTTTTTTTGGTTTTTTTCTGGTACCGGAAATCGAACTCACGACCTTGTACTTGCCAGGCAGGCGCTGCGCCGCTGAGCTAAATCCCCAGCCCCTGAGATTT
>NW_004955409.1:29318467-29320593 GCF_000276665.1 Chinchilla lanigera
GCTTGCCAGGCAGGCGCTGTACCACTGAGCTCAGTCCCCAGCCCCTTAGTTTCATACTCTTCTACAGTCATTTTAAAATGCCTTTTGGGCCTGGGGATTGAGCTCAGTGGCACAGCGCCTACCTGGCTAGCATGAGGTTCTGAGTTCAATTCCCAGTACCAAAAAATAAAAATAAAAATGCCTGTATTAGTTTCCTAGAACTAGTACAACTACCACATTTTTGATAGTTTAAAATGATCAAAATTGTACCCAGGCGTGGTGGCACACACCTGTGATTTCAGCACTTGAGATGCTGAGGCAGGAGGATCACTGCAATTCAAGGCCAGCCTGGGCTACACAGTGAGTTCAAACTACATAGCAAGACCCTATCTCAAAAAACAAAAGATCAAAATTTTATTTTTCCACATCCTAGTGGCCAGCAGTCTGAAGTCAAGGACCATGCTCCTGCAGAGACTGAAGGCAGAATCCCTCCTAGGCTCACCTCATTTCTGGTACCCCTGGTGTTCTGGCCTATCTCCATCTCCTATGGCCTTCTCCATCTGTCTCTTCTTTGTGACTCTAAGGATATTTTTCATTGAATTGGGGCCCATTTAACTAGTTCAGGATCGTATCTCAAGATCCTTAGTTACATCTGCAAAGGCCTTTTGTCAAAGTACAGTCATAGGGCGGGGGATTTAGCTCAGCGGCAAAAGCGCCTGCCTGGCAAGTGCAAGGTCGTGAGTTCGGTTCCTGGTACCGGAGAAAAACAAAACAAAACAAAAAAACAAAGTACAGTCATATTCACAGGTTCTGGGACATGGATATATCTCGGAGGGAATCACCCAACCCACCACAGTGCCCTTGATTCCTAAATTAAAACCCAGCATTGCAATGAATGCAATTCTTTTTTTTTTTTTTTTTTTGGTACCAGAAATCAAACTCACGACCTCACGCTTGCCAGGCAGGTGCTGTGCTGCTGAGCTAAATCCCTGGCCCATGAACGCAATTCCCACTCATGTGGTACAGCATTATTTTCATTTGCTCAAGTGGTTTTCAGCTAAGCAATTTATCAAGAATTCATTGTCGAGTTACGTGCTGAGACTGGGATAGTCTCATACAAAAAAAAAAGTGAGGTTGAACACTTATCCCATGTGCAAATTCCAAATGCATCAAATACATTCAGGTAAACTAAAATTATAGATAAGCTAAAATTATAAAACTTGTAGAAGAAAACACAGACGTAAATCTCTGAATAACTTTGGATGTGACAAAAGAAAAAAACTGGACTCAAGATTTTTGTCCTTCAACGAAGGACAGCATGAAGACACTGAAAACCGCCACAGAACGGAAGAAGACTTGTCTCTAGAATTCCTAAAACTCAGCACTGGCCGGCACGGTGGCCCACGTCTGAAATGCCGGCACCTGGGAGGCTGAGGAGGATCCCTGCAAGTTCCAGGTCCACCTGAGCCACACAGTGAGTTCAAGGCCAGCCTGAACTGCATAGTGAGACCCTGTCTCAAAAAACAAAACAAAAACCCTAAAATTCAACAACAAAGAGATCATCTAATTTTAAAACGGCAAAGGACTTCAATAAATATTTGTTTAAAGATATATAAATGGCCAGTAAGCACATGAACAGATGCTCAGTATCACGGGTTACTGGGGAGATGCAAATCCACAATCCTCTGTCGTCAAAAGACACAAGTGTTAGGAGGTGGTGAAGTTAGAACTTTGGCTGGTAAGAATTTAATTATGCAGCTGCTTTGGAAAACAATTTTTTTTAAACTGTGCTCATAAAGTTGAACAACTATGACTCAGCAGTTCTATTCCTAGGTATGAAAGAACTGAAAACATGTACACAAACACTAGTATATGCGTATTTATAGTTGCATTATGTATAACAGCCAAAAAGTGGCAACAAGCCATGTCCAGCAGCTGATGAACGTACAAACAAAACTCACTGTGTAAACTGGGTAGCTTCGAAGTCACGGCGAACCTCCTGCCTCAGCCTCCTGAGTGCTGGGATTGCAGTTGTGTGCCACCGAGCCTGGCCACAAACAATATATTTTTAATAGAAGTCTTTTGTTGCTTCATTAGAATATCACAGATTGACCTTAATAATCCTCGATCTTGTTTCTACAGTTGGA
>NW_004955409.1:29321543-29330380 GCF_000276665.1 Chinchilla lanigera
CAGGTTGAAGTCCTAACCCCCAACACCTTAGAATGTGACTGTGTTTGGAAACAAGGTTGTTGAAACGACATCATATTGGAGTCCGTGGGCTCTTCTGTCCCCAGACTCAATTACCCATGAGAAGACAGCACCAGGTGGGGACTGAGACACAGACGTGCAGAGCTGATTCCTGTGTGAGTGTGCAGCAGAGACTGCAGTTATCCTGCCACACTGCAAGGATCAGCTGGGTCTACCACAGGCCGGAGGAAGCAAGTCAGGACCTCTCCCCAAGGTCCTGGAGAGACCACTGCCAGCCTCTCCTTTTGGACTTCTACACTTCAGTACCACGTGATGATACTTTCAGGGTCTTGTTTGTTTGTTTGTTTGTTTGTTTTTGAGGCAGGGTCTGCCTCTACAGTTCAGGCTGGCCTTGAACTCACTGTGTAGCCCAGGCTCGCCTTGAACTCATGGTGATCCTTATGTCTGCGCCTTCCAAGAGCTGGGATTACAGGTGTATGCCGCCATTCTGGGATGAAACTCATAGAAGTACACTTCAGTTTTTAAAAAGGAATCAGTTACAAAGAAGAGAGCAAGCTGGGCATAGTGATGCACACCTATAATCCCAGCACTCTGGAGGCCGAGGCAGAAGGATCACCGTAAGTTCAAGGCTACTCTAGGATATATAATGCATTCAAGCCCAGCCTGAACTACATAGCAAGACCCTGCCTCAAAAAAAAAAAAAAAGACCTGATAGTGAGAATCATCTGGAGTGACCCCATAATAGTGACCCCATCCACAGGGGGCACATTCCAAGATGATCAGCGTAGCTTAAACATGTAGCTACTACTGAACCTTATACATATTTATGTCTGTCCTTACATACATGCCTATGGTAAAGTTTAATTTATAAATTAGGCACAGAAGACATTAAACATAATAATAGCCAGGTGTGGTGGCACACACCTGTAATCCCAGCACTTGGGAGGCTGAGGCAGAAGGATCACCACAAATTTGAGGCCAGCCTGGGGCTACATAGTGAGTTCAAAACCAGTCTGAATTACACAGACCCTATCTCAAAAGAACAAAACAAAACCCTACAATAATATAATAATATACTGTAAAGTAGTTATTTAAGGGGCTAGAATGTAGCTCACTGGTGGAAGCCTTGCCTAGCATGTACAAGGCCCTGGTTTCAAATCCCCAGCACACACAAAAAAAGTATTTTAAAACATAAATTGTTTATTTCTAAACTTTCCACTTAATATTTTCAGAATGTGGCTGACTAAGGATAATAAACCATGGAAATCAAAACCATGCCTGGGGAAAGACTGTTACACTAGTTATGAGCTCCAGAATCACATGTTATAGATTATGCATATATTATTTAATGAATAGTTTTGGAATAAAAAATTCAGATCCAGGTTTCATGTTGGAACTTAAAAGTCAGAATATTCAAAGAAATGGTGTGACACTCTCATTTTTATAAGGCCTTCACGTAACTCTGAGTGTCTCAAAGACAGAAGCTCCTCCCTATTAATACCTGTTTAACTGTAGTGTGCCTGGAAGATACCAGAAAAGCTGTTGACTAAAACCAGTGCCAGGCTGGGCACAGTGCCCTGTAACCCTATAGTCCTAGAACACTGGGAGGCTGAGACAAGAGGATCACAAATTCAAGCCCAACCTGAGCAATTTAGCAATTTAGTGATATCTTCTCTGTCTCAAAATATTTAACAACAGAGCAGGGGATGTAGCTTAGTGCAAAAGCCCTATGTTCCATCTCCAGGCATGGAGCTGTGTCTTCACCCAAGCCCTTAGCTGGAGAAATATATTTGTCATTTTTTGATCCAGGTGGGCAGACTGAACCTGCAGAGGGCACCCAGAATGATCAAGCAGCTTTCAGTTTTGATACACTGCTTCGCAAGTAAGCAGCTTCTCACTCCAGTTTCAAGTGGCAGTGGTATAAAATAAACTCAGTGCACATTGTGAATAGAACCTAAGCGACAGTACAAACTCTGTGGCTCAGACACTTCACAGCAAAGTTATGCTGCAGTGGTGCGATGCTGTGTGCTCACTGCAGCCAGCCGCCCGGCTCCCAGCCCTATGTGTCTGCCCGCGTCCCCACCCGCCCGCGCTGAGTCCACATCTTAGCTGCATTGAGAAGTGTGTTACAGTGAGAGAATGGTGTTTGTGGTTCCTGCCCCTCTTTGGCTGGTGAAGGGCAGAAATTCCCGCTCTTTTACCTCCAAAATGGAATCGTACTGATTCACTTCTAAAAGTCTATGCTTCCGAACAAGGAGGCACTAGAGTTAGCAAATTTTTGTTTGTTTTTTGTTTTATTTTAAACAAGGCTGGCTGGCCTTGAACTCACTACGTAGCTTAGGCTGAACTTGAACTCACAGTGATCCTCCTGCCCCAGCCTCCTGAGTGCTGGGACTATAGACGTGTACTACCATGCCCAGCAGTTAGCAAGTTTATAATAAAGTTAAATGCAAATTACTTGTTCTTCAATGCCTAAAATGTTTAAGGATTCTAAGCAGCAGACATGAAAATATTTCCTGTTAAATGTAACCACACAGTTGATTCCACAAAATGTTATTTAACCAGACTGAAGGACTTTTAAAGAAAAAAGGGGGGTGGGCTGGGGAGTTAGCTCAGTGGCACAGCGCCTGCCCAGCAAGCTCAAGGTCCTGAGTTTGATTCCTGGTACCAAAAAAAAAAAATTATTTCCATCCAATATTTATTTATTTTAGTCTTTGTGAGACAGGGTCTCGCTATGCAGTTCAGGCTGGCCTTGAGCTCACTTTGTAGCCCAGGCTGGTCTCGAACTCACAACGATCCTCCTCCTGCCTCAGCCTCCCGAGTGCTGGGATTACAGGGGTATGCCACCACCCCTGGCTCCATCCAATATTTAAAGAATGGAAATTTTTGTTTGTTTGTTTTCTGGTACTGGGAATTGAACTCATGACCTTGTGCTTGCCAGGCTGGCACTGTGCCACTGAGCTAAATCCCCGAGCCCCTACCTTAACTTTTGTATAAGACCACTTAGTGCTCATGGAGCCAGCCCTGGGTTGCCAGGAGTGGGCCAGAGTCACCCAGTTACCATGTGGATCTCTTGTGGTTAGTTCTGCTGTGTAGGCATATCGAAGTGTAAGAACTAGCAGCAATTTTGTAATATACCTTAAAAATCTCCCATAGTTTATCTTTTTTCAGATTGTTGTGTCAGTCAGCATAAAACTGTCTAATTTGGAATAAAAATGTAAGTCACGAGTAAGATTTAGGCACTGCTCAAAAATAAATAAATAACTATCATAAAGTAATGAAGTGCTATACCACACAAACAACGGAGATTTGTCAAATAGTCACCGCAGCCAAACGAAAGAGCTCCCAAAAGGCCAAAGCTAGAACAATGTGAGTACTAGATTATAACACAAAGTCAAAAATAAATGTCCAGGGGCTGGGGATTTAGCTCAGCGGCAAAAGCGCCTGCCTGGCAAGCGCAAGGTCGTGAGTTCGGTTCCCGGTACCGGAGAAAAACCAAAAAATAAAATAAAATAAAATAAAATAAAATAAATGTCCATATACTGACTCTAAACTGATAAAAATGACGGAGTAAATGGTGGGAAATGGAGAAATCTCCACTTACAGAAGAACTGTAAATAATTTATGTAGCTATTTCACCCTCAAGGAGGTAAAATTTAACTCCTCACACCTTCAGTGTTGGTTGTCCTGAGCAAATTCCTTCCACAGAGCACAGATGGGAAAGAAAGGCTTGGCGGCACAGGCCTGTGATCCCAGCACTTGCGAGGCTGAGTCAGGAGGACCTCCACAAGTTCAAGGCCAGCCTGGGCCACACAGGGAGACGCTGTCTCCAAAAAAACAAAACAAAAAAATACACTGGGGAAATGATAAGCACTACTTAGTACCTGGTAGTAGTACCCCGATAAGGAACGGCACATTACCTCTTTGGTCTCTTCCCCAAAATCTGTAGCCCCGGTCTAATCATGAGAAAAACATCCGATAAACCTAAGCTGAAAGGAATCTATAAAATAACAGACCAGCACTCTTCAAACTTGCCACAATCATCGAAAACACGAAAAGCAAGAAAGTCAAAAGCCGCCTGCACCAAGACATGCCTGAGGAGACATGATGACTAAATGTCCTGTGGCGCCCTAGATGGAACCCTGGAACAGAGAAGCGACATTAGGTAAAAGCTAAGGAAATCTGATAAAGCGTGCACTTTAGTAACACTGCAGTGTCAATACTGGTTCAACAGCTGTGGCAAAGTACCAGGCCTAATGGTGCGCACCTGTAATCCCAGAATACAGGATATGCAGAATAGAGGACTGCCATAAATTCGAGGCCAGCCTGGGCAATTTAGTGAGTTCAAGGCCAATCTGAAATATATGGAGAGATACTGTCTCAAACAAACAGTTGTGGGCTGGGGATTTAGCTCAGTGGCACAGCGCCTGCCTGGCAAGCGCAAGGTAGTGAGTTCGATTCCCAGTACCAGAAAAAAACAAAAAACCAAACAGTTGTGACAAGTGTACCACATTAGTCTAAGATGTTAATAATATGGGACAGTGGGCATGTGGTATAAGAGAATATCTTTACAACTTTTCTATAAATCTAAAACTATTTTAAATTTAAAAGTTTATTTTAAAAAAATTCTAGGGCTGGGGATTTGGCTCAGCGGCACAGCGCCTGCCTGGCAAATGCAAGGTCGTGAGTACAATTCCTGGCACCAGAAAAAAACAAACCAAAATAAATAAATAATTAATTAATTAATTAAAAAATTCTAGGCTGGATGTAGCAGTGCACATCTGTAACCCCAGCACTCACAAAGCTGACGCCAGAGGATGGAGGGGTCAAGGCCAACCTGACCTAATAGCAAGACATTCCTCAAAAACAAAAATAAAGTAAAAGCCTGTAATCCCAGCACTTGGGAGGCTGAGGCAGGAGGATCACTGTGAGTTTGAGACCAGCCTGGACTACAAAGTGAGCTCAAGGCCAGTCTGAACTTCATAGCAAGACCCTGTCTCAAAAAGACAAAAACAAATAAATAAAAATTGAAATTAAAAAAAAAAGTAAAACAAAAAGCAAATAAAAATCAGAACTTGGACTCAGCATACCTGGGCTAAGGCCTGACAATCTGCATTTTTACCCTGCACTCATTTCCCAGGCCCCTGCCTGTTTTTCCCTCTTTGCCACACTGGGAATTGAACCCAGGGCCTCACATATGCTAGGCAAGTGCCATACCCCATAAGTACGGTTCCTAAGTCATCTCCCAGCCTGGCTTTCAGCCTAAAGCAGAATGGCTGTGAAGATAACCACCGCCTTCAGTCAGTTTACTGATTGGCATCGCAACTGGTATTTGCAAAGTAGGTCAACTCAGCCTCCGCTCACCTGCATGTTTAGAGATTAGTCAGAAGAATTGGTAACCTGCATTTGGTCACCAGCAGGAAAAGGTGTGGTTGCACAGAAAAGTGGGTACTGGCTTCTATTCTGGGAGGGCCACCCATTGTAATGAGTGTCAAAACACCTTAGTCACTTCTATTTTGTTTAAGGAGGTGCCACTTCCTTAGGCTGCAGCCCAAATAGAAGAAGCAAGCACTAAAGCGCAGTCCTACAAAGTGAGTTGAGGAAGGTGGTCACAACATTCTAAATAAAGTTGTTGCCAGGCCCTTGTCTCCAGGAGTCGCTTCCCCAGTTTCCCTCCTCAGCAAGTCACTGCCTTCGGGCTGCGTTTCCTCCTGTTGGTGAGCGGCCCGCAGCCCTGAAGAGAATACAGCAGTGCTGGAGCGAGCATGAAGACCTGCGCCTGACAGAGCAATGGTTCTAGCAGTTCGAGCTCGTTTGTGAAAATCCAGTGTTCAGGGGAGAAAACTGAAGGAAAAAAGGGTAAATCTCAGATCCAGAAGGACAAAGAGTACTCCTGGGAGTTAGATCCTTCTGAAGAACTGGAAAAGCGTATGACCATGAATGTCAGGTGGTACCACTTTTCATCACACGGTCATTACTAAGAAGGGGTAGGGGGGCTGTCTCCTGGTTACCCCCCCCCCCCGTCAGAACGATAATGCTTTCTACTTGCTTTCCCCTGAGGAGAGGGAAATAATGCTTCCCTCCCAGTGCTGTTTACACCCTACACCATATTTCTGTGCTGCAGCGTTGCTCAGTCAGTCTGCACACATACGTCTCCTCGATTTTGCACAATGCTTCCGTTTGCTCAACTACCTCTGTTATTACTCACGGCACTTCCCACCTCTTTGTTCACTCTTCAGAGTCTACGAGTGGAGATCTGAGCTCACCACTGGCTCGTGATTATCTCAAGTAAGATCCATGGCTAATTAGGAACGGCACGTCTGAAAAACACTCAACAACAGAAACATCAGCACCTATTCTGTACAGTGCACTGTGGGAATAAAAGAAAGTCTCACATAGAAGAGCACTAAATCCTAGCACCATTAGGTCTGGATTCGAATCCCAGAGCTGTTACAGGGATGATATCAGAGCCTCTAAGGATGACATAAGGGAAATACTGTAACTCCCAGTCTGGTGGATGTCTGATACGCTGAGTTCGTGTTCTCTCAAAATCTGACGATGAATTCTAGGAACAGCGTCTCTCGTCACAGCTATGGAGGGTTTCTCACCTTTAGTCCTGACTCCCTTGAGGGCCCAGCCCTGTCTGACTGCGTATAATATTTTTACTTACCTTAGCTGTTTATAATAAACCTGCCACTGACAAGTTGTGTTAGCTTGGGCAAACGAAGCTCCAGGGCCTTACTTTTTCTCTGCAGAATAGCTAGCACTATTTCCATTTGCCTAAGATTCCTAATTTTAGCCCCCTAAGCTCTGCAGCCCAGGTAACTTCTCAGTACCTGGGAAGCCATCCTTTCTGGTTCTGATACTGCGGGGTTTAGCCCTGAGGTGCTTCTCAGGCGCTGTCTGTGCCCGGGAGAGTGTGGACTGAGTCACGCGGAGGGAGGGTGGAGGCTGACGGAAAAGCACTCGGAAGGCGTCCACCTCCTGACCTCTGACTCACAGGGTTTGCCGGACACCATTCCTAACATCTCACAGGAAAAGAAATCAGCTGAGAATGGTATTCTCAGGCGAGGGACATTCTCCGGTGTCCCAGTGGAAAAGAAATTCGAAAACAATTGACTAACGAGAGGAATTTGTAGCAAATGTTGAGTCTGCCAGCATTCTTGCAAGTGAGCCAGTGACCTTTGTAAGCTACATCTACAACTGACTAGCTTCTTGGCCGTCATCCCAATGCAGGCTCCGCTCCCAGCGCACACTGTGTTGAGAACTGGCCAGGCGGTAAGGTTTTTGCATCCTCAATACAGATTCATTCCAACACAGGGTCATGTGGAATCAGCTTTCCAATAAAGACCTTAAAACAACAACAGAAAGACCGACAGCGAGCGACTGCGGGGGCTGCTGCTGACTATTTGTTGTCCTGGCGCCATGCCTTTCAAGAGGAAGGTCCCTGGATGTCTAAGTGCGGGGGACGACAGCTGAACTCGCGGTGGTGAGTACATCGGCCACACCGCAAGGAACGACGGGGCCTGCAGCTGGCTCGTAGCTGACTGAAAGAACTGCAGCTTGCTGCAGATTTATATTTAATTTGGAATCAAACTTCATAATCACCTTGTGCTCTTTCTGTGTGGCTGACTTCATTTTGGCTTTATGTTTAAGTCACTGCTATTTCAATCTCACCTCATAGAATACATTTTGCCTAATTGGTGTCTTCTCATTTTTTCCCTCAGCAGCTGGATCCAAAACACAGCCCCAAATAATCATTAAGCAGTGACAGAAGGCTCATGGAGAAAGTCAGAAGAGCTAAATTAACACAAGCTACTCAAGGTTACTAACAAGTCAAAGAACTCCTCTAACTCAACAAATTAAGACACAGTTAAAAGATTCTTCCTGTTCTTGGCCAATCAAAAATACAGTGAAACTCAATTCAAAATGGTTCAAATATACGTAAAATCCAGTTAAACTGCTTTAAGAGTTATATAGTAGTATTTCCTCCAACTAAGTATATTCTCCTTTCTTTTTTGTGAGCTCAATTTTGGTGGAATCTTTTTTTTTTTTAATGTGTTTTGAAGATTTTTGTTTTTGTTTTTGAGAAAGGGTCTTGCTGTACAGTTCTGGCTGGCCTTGAGCTCACTTTGTAGCCCAGGCTAGACTTGAACTTGCAATGATCCTCCTGCCTCAGCCTCCCAAGTGCTGGGATTACAGGAGTGTGCCACCATGCCTGGCAATTTTTGTAGAATCTAAGGCTGTTAACAAAGGTGATTTTTAGCCACAAGTTCATAAATTCATTATCTGGAGATTAATTATGACTCAAATGAAAATCCCTGTTTACACATAACCAAAATCTGTCTCATGAGTATCTACAGAAGGTGTCTTTGATTTTTTCTCTTTTGGTACTGGGAATCAAACTGGGGACCTTCAGCTTGCCAGGCAGGTTCTAATGCCACTGACTTATATCCCTGGCCTGGAAGGCGTCTTTGAAAGACCAAAAAAAAAAAGAAAAAAAAGGCGTCTTTGGTGATACATGGTCAATATGGGAGAGAAAGACTACACAAGAATGCTCCAGGCACATGAATTCAAATTCTTTCAGCTGAAGGGCATTCCATGTTAACTAATGGATTGTGCAGAATGAAAAGATATGTGTTTATTTGCTTTGTACACCCAGACAGGCAGCCAAGGTTCTCATAACTGCCAAGACTGGTCCACCTTCCCTGTGCCCTGAACTTTGAGTTTGCTAATTCCTCATCCATGGAGCTGCAGAGACTTTAACTTTTTCAAATCCTACGTGGGAGGAATTTCTCACAAGAGGTCAAATGACACCA
>NW_004955409.1:29331112-29332893 GCF_000276665.1 Chinchilla lanigera
CAAATTAATTTACACGCCCTACTTTGTTCCCCTCCAAATCTAATGGAAAAGAAGGCACGGTGCTGTGAAGAGGAAGCTACACTTACGCCCATGTGATTGGAGAGGAGATAAGGGTCTACTACAACTGGAAAAATGGCATGCAATCTGAGCTGTGCTCAAGGAGGGGGCACACACACACAGTAGAGCTCCAAGCTCTGGTCCTGCAGAATGTAAAATGCAAGAGACTGGATCTACACTTTGCCTCCCAAATGAGAACATATTTTTTAGTGTGCTTCCAAATTTTCCAGGAGAAATTAAACATTATTTCCTGGGGGGTCAGTGATTGGACCTGTTTGCTCTGAAAGTCCTAGAAAGTTCTGCTTCCACTAGCTCACTAAAGAAATCTCCAGCTGCCTTTGGAAGTCATCGATGTGAATGTGAGGCTTAGTAATTAAATAGCAATGCTTCATTAGGGACTTCCACAGCTTGATCATTATTCCCTTCCCATTTTTAGAGATGAAGACTAACAAAATATTATTGTTCTTGGGGTGTGAGGGTGCAGTTCAGTAGTACAGCATTTGGCTGGCAAGTACCTTAAAAACGATAAGAGAATCACTCCATCCTAAGCACCTTGATCTTCCTGTATTCTGCTTTTTGTTTGTTTGCTTCGTTTTTTTTGTAGTTGTTGTTGTTCTTTTTTTTGTTTTTTTTTTCGGGAATCGAACTCACGACCCAGCGCTTTCCAGGCAGGTGCTGTGCCGCTGAGCTAAATCCCCAGCGCCCCCCACCTTTTTTTTTTTAAAGGAGAGTTTCCTTAGAAATACCCTACATGGGGAAAGAGAAAAGAACTATATTCTCTAATGGTTCCTTCTAGTCTTGAGGTTCACACTTTCTGAAAATTTAGTATAAATGAGTAAGTTCAATAGTTTACCTTGATTTAAAGTACTTAGGTTTACGTATTTTTTCTTTTTCTTTTTCTTTTTTCTTTTTTTTTTTTTGAATGCTCAATAAATTTTAATCACTCATTACCCCACTAGTTTGCAATCACCTGCACAATCTTCCTTGGTGGACTTTGAGAAGCAGAGAACAGAAGCCCGATTATTTGTCATTTTACCAATCTCAGCGATACATTAAACAGTAAGAATTGCTGAATAAACTAATGACCAATATCTCAACTCTAGAACAAAATAGTTTTCTTTGATACTGTGGGTCCTTCGTGTTAAAACAAAATTTATAGAAGCCAGGCACCCTGCTGAGTGCCTGCAACGAGCACTGTCGGAGGCTGAAGTAGGAGAATCACCCGCTGGAGCCCAGGGTGGGCATCTCAGCAGGAATGTGAAATGAAATGAAAATGAAACGGGCTGGGAGTGCAGCCTCAGCGTGAGGGCCCTGGGCTCGATACCTAGTTTGGGGTAGTTACGTGTAGAAATGAAAAACGCACCCTTCCTTTTCGACTCGATTAAATTTGGGGAAGAACCGGCAGTCCTTAAAAACTCAGGAAGACAGTCTAGTCCGGCGTGTCCAGCCTCCCGGAAGAGCACGCTAAGCGCTCCACCGGCAGCGCCGCACGGCGTCGTGCGCTGGAGACTGGAACGAACGGATTCTAAAGGGGGGAAGAAACCTAAACGTTCTGTCCCGATCCAAACCGTCGTCGAAGGCGACTGAAGTTCCTGATTTCACACAAAGAAACGTCTCCGCTTCCTCCACACGACGCAGCCCACCTTCCCTGCGGAGCTCCGAGCCCACCGAGCCGGAGAGGCAGGAGGCGCAGAGGCTTCGGCCGGAGGGCGCCGGGCTCCGCG
>NW_004955409.1:29332993-29337768 GCF_000276665.1 Chinchilla lanigera
GGACCCGCGCTCTCCGCGCTCAGCGGCCCCGCTCCCCGGGCGGCCCAGCCGCTGCCCTGACGAAGGAGCTGGCGGGAGGCGGGTCTGCGGGAGTCGGGTCCGGGAAAGCCGCCCCACAGCGGAACCCCGCCTAAGCCGCGGGGGCCGGAAACACGAGATTCTGTATCCTTTTAATAAATGTCTTAGGTCGGGCGTGGTGGCGCACGCCTTACTTCCAGCGCTCGGGAGGCTGAGGCAGGAGGATCGTTGCGAGTTCCAGACCAGCCTGGGCTACAAAGTGAGCTCAAGGCCAGCCTGAACTACATAGCGAGACCCTGTCTCAAAAAGACAAAAAATAAAAATAAATAAAATAAATGTCTTATATACTGACAATGTAAATTGGCCGTACTGGTATGTGTAAATGTCCAATATAACATAATTATGTAATAAAGTTTACAAAACAAAGTGAATAATATATTCCTATTTATGATTTTAAGTAAATTATACATACACATTTATTTGAATATAAATTTGGGTATTTGTTGAAGTCAAACAATAAGCATAGGAAAGATATGTAAGAAACTTCTAATGGTGGCTAAGGGAGATGATCAGGAAATCACTCCACGCTCTTCTTTATTACTGAGTTTCGTTACATGGGCATAAATATCATTTAAAATACTATGTCTGGCATGGTATCACATGCCTGTAATCCCAGCAATCTAGAGGCTGAGGCAGGAGGATTGAGAGTTTGAGGGCAGTCTAGAATATATTCTCAGACCCTGTCTTAAAACAAACAAATATGGTGGCACATGCCTGTAATCCCAGCACTGGGGAGGCTGAGGCAGGAGGATTGCTGAAAATTCAAGGCCAGCCTGGACTACACAGTGAGACCCTGCCTCAAGCAAAACAAAACAACAACAAAAAAAAACCCCAACTAATTAATAAAACAAATTTAAGTGACTATACTATTTATCATTCTGGAAATAATAACCAGCCTTCTTAATGTTGAAAATGAAGAACTGAAAGTTGGGTCAAGGTTTAATTAAACTTGGCCTTTCGATGGCAATGTTTCAACCCCCATTAGTTACGCAGTCTACTGAAGCCCCATGAGAAGCATTAGTGCACCGAGACTTCTACTAGTTTCTGTATTTGACTAAATAAGTGTAATTTTCACATCAGGAAATGCGAATGTGTCCATCGTGCTGCTGTGAACCACCACACACGCATCCCAAAACACACAGCTTTTATTTGTTTGTTTTTGTTTTTCTTCCAGTACCAGGAATTGAACTCACGACTTTGCACTTGCCAGGCAGGCACTGTGCGGCTGAGCTAAATCCCCAGCCCCCACGTTTAGATATTCTCAAGGCCCTTCCCACAAGGTAACCAAGGCACACGAGAAGATCCTTCTGGATCTGTTTCTTAGAGAGGAGGGTAGGTAGGCCCCAAGGTGGCTCTGGTGTTTTCCAAGCATCTCACTAAGCCACTGAGAGACTGAGAGAATAAAGAGGACAGGGCACTCCAGGGGAACGTATTCCATATCGCTGAGTCCTTTTAAATATCTCTTCTTATTCCTAAGGCATCAATCCATATCTTCTGTGCCCAAACCATGTTTTCATCACAGGCTATTTATATAATGATGACAATGATTTGCATTCAATGTTGCTCGGTGCTCCCTGGGATCTCCACTGATTGAGTGCTGCGTCAGGCAGAGGTTCACGCTCTGCCTCCCTGCTTCTTCCCACTTCCGGGGGACACCAGCTCGGAGCCAGGCTCGAGAATGAAGAGGGCAAGGGCTGGCCCCAGACAGCCGGGGAGCACAGCCTCGTCCTCAGGGGAGAGCAGCTGGGTGAGGGGGGAAGCTCAACAGAGGCAGCTCGCTCTGCCCCACCTCGGATCCTGGGGGCTGCTGAGAGAGCCACACAACCGATCTGACAAAGCCACACACGGCCCCACTGAGCCCCGGTGATGAGCCAGCCTCTCTCTGGGCCCCAGATCAAATCTGGCACCGGGCTATTATCCACTTGTCACACTGGCTTTTTGGATCTATCCTTTGAGGACACCAGAAAATTCCAACATAGAATTTGTTTCTGTTTTTGGCAGTACTGGGGATTGACTTTAGGGATCATAGAGCTCCATCCCAAGCACTTTTTTTTGTTTGTTTTTCCGGCACCAAGAATCAAACTCAGGACTTTGTGCTTGCCAGGCAGGCACTTATGCCACTGAGCTATATCCCCAGCCCCCAAAGCACTTTTTATTTATTTTTGTGACAGGGTCTCATTAAGTTGCCCAAGCAGGCCTTGAACTTACAATCCTCCTGCCTCAGCCTCTGAAGTAGACAGGATAAGAGGCATGGCTCACTTGTATTTAAACTGAGTTATTAATCTGGGTAACAGGAGAAGTAACTGGGCCCCTCACCTGGAGGTCTCACACTGCCGATTCTTTCATTTATCAGGATACCCTGTCTTCTGAGCATACCCGAGCTGCCCAGTCTTAGGGACACACTGAATGGTCCTGAGGGGGGAATTCCCCGCGGCATTTCTCCCTCTCGCCTCCTGATTGGCTTCAGACACAAATTCTCAAATCTGTTGGATCCTGGGTTAGAGAATATAGTAGGTTTTTGTTGTTATTTCCCAAGAAACAAGTTTCTTACTACACTTGGCAAAGTATTCTGAGAAATAAATGAAATGACAGACAGATAAAAAACAAATCAGGCAGCTCAAGAAACTGAGTCTGAAAAAATCTTTTTTTTTTCCTGCTAAAGAGTGTGTGTGAAAAAAAAAAAATGTGTGTGTCTCTTGCTTCTTAAATCACGATAATTTTATATTGCATCTTCCTTTCTGCAGCTTCCCCCCTCCCATCTCTCATTCTGTGGTTTTTCTTCCATCTCTTGTATTTGTTTTACTCCACTTCTCTTTCTTTTTCTTCTATCCCAAATCTGTGAAAGAACAAATCTGCCTCCATGTTCGTTCAGATCAGAGAAGCAACCTAAAAAATAGTACATGCGATGAGAAACAATATTGTTTGACAGCACAAACTCTGGACTGTTTCCGGTTGACCCCCAGCTGTAGCACCGCTCTGGCAGATTATCCAACCTCTGCATCGCTGAGTTTCCTTGGCTGTGGAAAGGGGATGCAGATATTAGTGCCCCCGTTTCAAGGGGCTGTTAAGTAGATTGATCAAGATCACATTGAAAGCGGTTACAGCAATGCCCGGAGCATGGGACGTGCTCAGTATGTTTCAGCTGGTCTGGTTCACTAAGCACTTCCCTTTCAATATCTGCGTGTTTTAAAGTATAGCAGCTCTTGAAAGCAGGCATGGTAGTGCGTTCCTGTAATCTCAGCATTCCGGGAGCCTAAGGGAGGAGGCTTGGAAGTTCAAGCCCAGCCTAGGCGATTTAGGAGAGCCTGTCTCACAATAAACAATAGGAGCTGGGGATGTAGCCCAGTGTGAAGGCCCTGGGTTCAATCCCCACTACCTCAATCAGTCACTCACTCAATCGCTCAGTCATAGCAGTTCTCTTTCTGGCTGTCTCTTACTGCCGACATAACCCTTTCCAGGTAGGGAACATGCTGACTTCACGGGACAGGTCTGCATCTCTGACCCGGTGTTCACAGGATCTAATTACACCTCGGAGTTTTCTAAGCTCTGTCTCAGATCATCAGCCTTCTTTTTTGAATACAATTTTCATTCAACATTTATCTGTTCATTCTACGGATCATTCCAATCTGGAGACTCTGGATCTGTTAGGTTACTCTTGTCAGAGCTAAAAATCACTGGGCAAACACAGCCCAGCCGTATACTTCGCTCTCTAATCCCATGCCCAGAAAATCTCATCACTGTATAAATGGAAAGAGAGTAAAGACAGGGAAATCATCTGTACTAAATCACACAGAGTACACTGCCTAGGAGGACGAGCCTTCAAAGAGCTAGTTTGCTTTTTGGGTTTTTTCCAATGAAATAAGGGATAATAATAATACATCTGATCTTTTGCTATTACAGAATGAAGTATATGGAGCTGGGGTAGCTCAGTGGTAGACTACTTGCCTAGTGTGCTCTAAGGTCCCAGGTTTAATCCTCAGTCCTGCAAAATAGATAGATAGATAGATAGATAGCTAAATGAATAAATAAGATAATATTTGGAGCCAGGGGTGGTGGCACACTCCTGTAATCCCAGCACTGGGGAGGCTGAGGCCAGAGGATCATTGTGAGTTCGAGACCAGCCTGGGCTACACAGTGAGCTCAAGGGCAGCCTGAACTGCATAACGAAACCCTGTCTCAAAAAGACAAAAAAAAAGATAATATTTGGAAGGTCTGCATAATTCAGTGAGCCAGTATTTTCCACATGGCCAGTAAACGATGTTATAAAATCATGCCAGCTTAAATATGCCATTCAAAGTACAACACATTCTAATGTAATGGTATATAAAATGTTCATGCATCTGGTTTTAGATTCCACATTGCAATTAAACTGTAAGGAAATTACTGCTTGCTAAGTTTTAGTATAGTACCCAAATGCTATAGCACAAATTATCTGAAGAATTTATTAAAATATTACTTCTTTTTCTAACTACATATCTGTGTAAGGCTGGAGTTTTTACATACACCTGAACAAGACATATTACAATAGCTTGAATACAGAAAGTGAAAGTCCCGTTGTCCTATGAAACTAGACATAAAAGAATTTTGAAAACTGTAAAATAATACCACCATTGTCCTAATATATTTTTGTTTTAGAAATTTATTTTCCAGAAATGCTACTTATTCTATTACTTTCTTTCTTCCTTTTTTTCTTTCTT
>NW_004955409.1:29339043-29357449 GCF_000276665.1 Chinchilla lanigera
CAGAACTACATAGCGAGACCCTGTCTCAAAAAGACAAAAATAAATAAATAAGCTAGAGGCTAGTCTCAAGACAGAATAACCATAAAGACTGAACCAGAATCATAAACAAAACCCAGAAAGCAGTGAGGGGGTTCAGAATATGCCACTCAAAAATACACAAGTATTGCATAAAGATTATTTTGTCCTGAAATTCGATAGAAACAGACAAAGAAAAGTTTCCTCAAAGCATCTCTTATCTGATTAAAGGTATCAGCCTTCGAGAAACAAGACTACCATCAATCCTCTGGGGAAATTTCAAGGCCCTGAAGGAGACAAACCACTTACAGCTGGATAGACAAACATTACCACAAACTTTCATTTATTTGTTCTCCTAAAAACTCATTTGTCTTTCCTAAAGAAACTTACTTGTTCTTCCAATAGGAGCCTTTTCCCTTAGTAAGTCTGACATGCAAGCCCCAAATTCTAAGCACCTCCTCGGGTTGCTCGGCACACTAATATGAGTGCAAACGCTTGCTTGTCTTGCAGCTCAATCCATAACCCCCAGACTACACACAGTAAAAGTTCTTCCTTCTCTACAAAAGCAGGGCAAGGAAAGGGTGCAGTAAACAATTTCTTCCTGTTTCTGAAACAAGAGGATTCTCATATTGAAAACTCATAATTAAGGAACAGCTATTCAGAATGTGACTTCCAGCGCCTGCCTGGCAAGCACAAGGTCCTGAGTTCGATTCCTAATACAAAAAAAAGAAAAAAAAAAAGAATGTGACTTCCTATTATGGTGCAATTCAATGGCATATTTATTTATTTATTTATTTATTTATTTATTTATGGCATTTTTCGAAGCGTAACTCAATAATTGATTACTGAGCCAAGCAGCATTTGTTAATTAAAAAAAAAAAGAAAGAAAAACACACATTGTGAAACTGGAGAGGCCTGGGTTCATCCTCTGTCCTTTACTGTTTCTGTGATGTCTGCAAAAGCCTGGCTCCCTGAGCACTATTTTTTTTCAGCTCTTCAGTACAGACTCCACACAGCTCAGCCTCATACTGAAAGAAACAGTCTGACGGCCAGAATTACATTATACGGAATTCCTATCTTTACTTGCTTTTTTCAAAGAAAATTAAGCCAGGTGCGTTGGTGCATGCCTGTAGCTCTGAGGTAGGAGAGAAGAATTAAAGACACGTAGACAGGAGACAAGGAAACCCAGTTGCCCCCTCTTGTTAACCTTTAAACTCTCAGAGACCTGCTCACCTCTGCCTGTAGCCAGGAGCACTTGAGGAGTGTCTACTGCAAAACTGGTCAGCCTTAAACTTACCTAGTCTATCTCACCTCCTTTCAAAGCCTGAGGATCCAAGTTAAGAGTGCTAAAATGGCTTTCAGAGTTTGCAGGAATACTCAGTTGCCACAGACCACAACATCCAGTTCCAGACCCCCTGGGGCAATGCCAAAATTTCTCCAAACACCAACTCCTCAGGAAAGGCAGAGCCTCAGCATGGTACCCACAAGAACATCACTTGCCCCAAGCAGGGGCGATTACCCGAGATAGGATCTGAGGCAATCACCTCCCAAGCAGGCGTAATCATCTCCGGGAAACCTAATTGCCCCTCAGACCTTAAGGACCTCTCTCCCTCCCAAGCTAGGAAACCACAATTGAGATAATGACCCACCAGACTCCGGCCCACCTCGGGTAGCCCATTAAAGCAGGCCTCATGCTTTGCTTTTTTCCTTTCTTTCTTTCTTTCTTTCCTTTTTTTTTTTTTGAGATGAGGGTCTCACTATACAGTTCAGGCTGGCCTTGAACTCACTTTGTACCCCAGGCTGGCCTTGAATTCACAGCGATCTTCTTGCCTCAGCCTCCCGAGTGCTTGGATTACAGGCGTGCACCGCTGTGCGTGGCCCCTCATGCTCTTCTGAGCAAGCCAGTCTGAACGGCATCAGTGAGCCCCTTCCAGTGACTCCAGCTCGAGTCCTTTTCCTGCCCTCCCTTCCTACCCAACTCTGCTTAATGGTCTACCTATGCCTCACACGAATTCTTTTTCCATGGCAAGAGTCAAAGAATCTACTAGGTCTGGCCTGGTGGTGCATTCCTATAATCTGGAACACTCAGCAGCTGAGGCAGGAGGACCTCAGGTTATAGCCAAGCCTGGGGCAGTTTCTGATTTAGCCAGACTCTCTCACAAAATAAAAAAAGACTGGTGATATAGCTCAGTGCAAAGGCCCTGGGTTCAATCCCCAGTACTGAAAAAAAAAAAAGGGAACCTACTTGGTGGAGGTCCCCATCGTCTCTTTGGGGAACCTCCTGTAGTGGATTGATAACTGGTGGTCAACTAATAACCCCAGGCTGAACTGAGTAAGCATGGTGCTGGGTGTGGGAGGCCCACCTGGGGATTGTTGCCGGCAGCATAAGAGGCAGAACTGGAGAAGGAAAAGTTATGGCTGTTGGGAGTGGAGAAAAGGCTGTTGGGACCTGGTAGAAGCTGTAAGGAACTGTTGGTTCTGTTGGAGGAGCTCGCCATGCTGGCTTTCCTGATGAACTTGGCTGTTTTCATCCTCTGAGGAGCTCGGGACCTTGTTGGCACTGAGAATGGCTTTGGTTCACTTTGGGGGAGCTCTGGTCCTCACTCTGAGCATCGCTTCCTGGCTCTGGAGGAGAAGAAGGTGCACAGCTCAGTCTCCTGAAGAAGTTTGCTGCATTGGCTTTCGTGATGGGAACTCGGCCATCTTGATCATCAGAGGAGCTCAGGACCTCACTGTTGCTGAGGATGGCTGTGGTACCTTTCAGGGGAGCTCTGGTTCTCCTGAGGGTAGCTTCCTGGCTCCAGTGTAGATCCCTCAGCTTGCTAGCACAGGTCCTTCATCCCATTGGCACAGACTTCTGAGATTCCACCACTGACCGTTAGGCCTTTGCAGCAGATCTGTGACACAGGCCTGCATGAGATACTGTTATGGGCTCTGGGCCTCCAGGTGTACTTGTGGGAGGCACTGTTATGAGCTCTGGCTCCTCAGGTGGACTCATGCAGGACATTATCCTGGGATCCAGGACCTCAGCTAGATTCCTTGTCTATAGTCTATGGACAGATTTCCTGCACTCTTGTATATCGTTCTTGGGGTGACAACTATAAATAATCATATAAAGTATGTGTCCTATATTATATTGTGCTCCCCTTGTAAAAATAAGCCCGAAACCAACACACCTCCTCAAGCCCAAGTTACTGAAGGAGGATCACTTGCTAGTCAGAAGTTCAAGGCCAGTGTGGCATCACAGCAAGCCCCCTTCATCAGAAAAATTCAAAAACTCAAAAATATTAAAAAGGACCCAATATGTCACCCATAACAATATTTGAACTTCCTCTTCTCATTTTCCCAAAATTGCCCCAAAGATCATCCATTTTCTAGATTCCCAACTCTCTCCTGACCCGAGCCTGCTTGGCTAGTGGTTTATTTACACCCTCGTGACCACATACACCTTCCCCAAACTCTCTACTTGTATTATGTATATTCTTTGGCTGTTTGTTTTTTGAGACAAGGTCTTTCTATTTAGTTCAAACTGGCCCAAACTCACTATGTAGCCTAGTCTGGCCTCAAACTCAGTGATCCTCCTGCCTCAGCCTCCCAAGTGTCGGAATTACAGGCATGTGCCACCATCCCTGGCTACCTATCTATTTTTTTTTATTATTTTGTGTTCCAGCCTCCCTCCAGCATGAATTTATGCTACTTCTCTCTCTAGTCTTCTAATCCTGAGTCACAAGAACCAGACTGGAAGGCAGAAAATTTTTCTTAGGTACAAAGATGAGGCACGGAACAAAATTTGGAAGCACAAATTTCTCCTTTTTAAATTTTTTTTACAAAATTCTCTATCAAGAACAGAAGAGGGAAGGAAGATGGAAAGAACACCCACATATTAATGAATCTTGTATCTGCAACTACTGTATAATTCTGGACATAGGAAAGAGCTTCCACACATGTATGACATTTTCCTGATAATCAATCCCTGCCGTTCAATCTTGCAGCAAACTTTTCTTTTCTTTTCTTTTTTTTTTTTTTTTGAGACAGGGTCCCACTATGTAGTCCAGACTTAAACTCACTATGTATCCTAGGCGGGCCTTGAACTCACAGTGATCCTCCTGCCTCGACCTCCTCAGTGCTGGGATTACAGGTATCCAGCACCATGCTTGGTGGCTAACATTTTTTTAAAGCCTATTTAGATGCTACTAAGTAGAGCATATGCTTTTAAGGGCTCCTTGAAGGAAAGAGTTAGAAATGAAGCCTTGAGCCGGGCATGGTGGCATACGCCTGTATTCCCAGCACTCGGGAGGCTGAGGCAGGAGGATTGTTGAGAGTTCAAGGCCAGCCTGGGCTACAAAGTGAGCTCAAGGCCAGCCTGAACTACATAGTGAGCCCATCTCAAAAAGACCAAAAAATAAAAAATAAAATCAAGCCTTGAGACAGGAAGACCAGTTTTAAAATTGCAAGTGTTCAAACTTGGAAAGAAGTTGAACTAGGAAATGAGAGAGATTCAATAGAAGCACTGGGGATTGGACTTGAGTAATCTTTACAAGTGGAAAGTGGAAAATAAGGAGCCGAGTTTCACATTCACAGCCTGGTTTGAGAGAAGACTGAAGAAGGAGCTGTGCCTATATATGACAGTTGTAAGTACCAGTGGAATCTTTACACAGTTGCAATTGAAATGTCTTCTTGAACTTGGAAAAAGTGATCAAGTCTATTCAACCAACTTCCACCGCCAAGCCATTTGTGCAGGGAGCCCCTGACAGGTCTAAAAGTTGTCCAAGTGAGTCTTGTGCTGAATTGTTCATGTGCTAGAAATGCAATCTGTGTCTTAAGAGTTTCCTTCTCTCCAGTACTAGCGATTGAAGTCAGAGCCTCCTAAGCATTCCACCACCACGCTACATTCCACCGGTAGGCAAGGTCACATGAGACCTTGATGCAATTCCCTGAAGGTTTCTGTGGTTTGGATTTAGTTTGAGTGTGTCCCATAGAGAGTTCAGGTGTTGGAAGGTTGGTCCTTACTGTGGCATTGTTGGGTAACAGTGGAACTTTTAAGAGGTGGGGTTTAATGCAAGGTAATTAGATCTGCTGGGTGTGGTGGCGCACGCCTGTAATCCCAGCCCTTGGGCGGGAGGGAGAGGCAGGAGGAGCTACAAGTTCGAGGCTAGCTTGAACTATGGTCTCAAAAAAACCCAAAAAACAAAAACCTAACTCAAAAACTGCTTTAATGTCTTCAAAGGCAACAACCCCAACTGAACTAAAGATTTCACACTAGGCCCCACCTCTGAAGGGTTCCGCACCTCTTCCACACTGCCAAACAGGATTACCCTCCAATATACGAATCTCTGTGGGACAAATATAGCACCACGGTTTGCTTGCAGCGTACTTGGTAATGCAGAATACTCTGAGTGAGGACTATCTGATGATGGTCACATTGTATAGAAAGCTGTGATGAATGCTCCTGTACTCTTTGTTCAGGCCTCTAATTTCTCATGGGAATGAATGCCAGTGGATAAATGATTAAATCAGAGGGACAGTGCTTGTACTGTGTATTTATTTGAAAGGATTTTGATTCATATTGCTTACCAAAATGGTCATTCTCATCAATGATGTCTAAAAGTTCCCATTTCACTGCAATTACCCGGCACTGAATATTTCATTATTCTAAATTTTGAACAATTTGTGGGTGAAACAATAGTATTTCATTTTTCTTTACAGTTCTTTCACTAGTACTAATGAATACAAAGGTTTTTTTCCATGTTTATTATTTTGCAATTCTTTAATATCATTCATGTTTATGTAGAGAATATTATATGTCTGTTTAAAACTTTTGCATATTTTATGTAGTCAAAATTATTTTTTAAATCCTTTGCTTTATCTTTTTCCTGTTCTTTCTTGTTTTGTTTTGTTACAGTGATGGTGAAACTTTGGTTGCAGTGATCAGTGGCCAAACTGTAACCCAAAACCTTCTTATCACAAAGTGCCAACACTGCAATTAAACCTGAACACTGAGGTTTTTAGTTTAGAAAAAGCAACTCAGACATTAACATATTTTGTCTTAAAAGAAAATTTAGCTCAGCGGCACAGGGTCTGCCTGGTAAGTGCAAGGTCGTGAGTTCGATTCCTGGTACCAGAAAAAAACCAAAAACCAAAAAAAAAAGAAAAGCAAGTAACATGCATGCCATAGGTTCACTACCACTGGATTAAGAACTCTATCCTGGTGTCAGATTTACATTCATCTGTAAGTTCTTTTTTTTTTTTTTGTCTTTTTACATACCTCTGATTTTTCTTTTTGAATACTGTCTAGAATTGCCATTACATGGTTATCAAGATGGGAAGCCTTGCTTTATCCCAAATTTGTTTATCATAATTTTAATTATTTTGTCAGTATGATGTTAACTACTGGTCTGAAATTCCTTGTTTTGGTTTTTGTTTTGTTTTGTTTTGTTTTTCCGGTACCAGGAATCGAACTTATGATGTTGCGTTTGCCAGGCAGGCGCTATACTGCTGAGCTAAATCCCTAGCCCCAATTGTTTTGGTTGTTGCTTGTTTTTGAGATAGGCTCTATATAGTCCAGGCTGGCCTTGCACTGTGACAATCCTCCTGCCTCAGCCTCCTGAGTGTTAGGATTACAACTGTGCACCACCATGCCCAGCTATTTAAATAATTCCTTGTCATATTGTTACAGTTTCCAAAAAATAATTTTATTCACATGTAAAATGTTTTATTTATATATAAAATTTCTTTATATATATATATTTGTGGTACTGGGGACTGACCCCAGGTCCTACATTCCAACATTTTTTTTTTTTTTTTTTGGTCTTTTCTGAGACAGGGTCTCACTGTGCAGTTCAGGCTGGTCTTGAGCTCACTTTGTAGTCCAGGCTGATCTCAAACTCGCAAGGATCCTCCTGCCTCAGCCTCCCGAGTGCTGGGACTACAGGCATGCACCACCATGCTGTTTTTTTTTTTATTTTTTGAGACAGGGTTTCACTATGTAGTTCAGGCTGGCCTTGTACTCTGTGTAACCCACGTAGGCTTCAAACTCTTGGCAAGCCTCCTGCCTCACTCTCCCAAGTGCTGGGTTACAGGTGTGAGCTACCAGGCTTGGCCCCAGCACTTTTTCTTTTTTATTTGAAGTCAAGATCTTGCCAAGTTGCTAAATTGCCCATGCCTGGCCTGAACTATGATCCTCCTACCTCAGCCTCACATAGGCCCCCATGCCCAATTTACAAAGATATTTTTTAGAATAATCTGGTATTTTTCTGTATTCTAGAGACAGAATTTAACCGAAAGCATTGATCACCAACTACCTAAACATACATTAAAAAGATATCTTGAATATGCAATTTTGATTTAAAAAGTTATTTTAATAGCCTCTATAAAATGCAAGATACATTATATAAACCACACATGGTTTATTATTTAGTTCTTAGTCCTTATGTATTACTGTTATTTTTGTCACTACAATAGAATAGTAATATATTGGCAACATATTTGATGGTTTACAAATTAGCTCATCTCTACTTCATTTTCTCTGGGTTAAATATTATGTTCAAAATTTTTAAGAGAATGCCGGGTGTGGTGGCGCATGCCTGTAATCCCAGCACTCGGAAGGCTGAAGCAGGAGGATCCTTGTGAGTTTGAGACCAGCCTGAGCTACAAAGTGAGCTCAAGACCAGCCTGAACTGCATAGTGAGACCCTGTCTCAAAAAGACAAAAGAAAAAAAAAAATTTTTAGGAGAGTATAATTATTATTACCACTAATACTATTATTAGTAGTAGTATTTTCGGTACTGAGGATTGAACCTAGGGGAGCTCTACCACTGAGCTCCATCTCCAGGCCTTTTTATTTTTTTGTTTTGAGACAGAGTCTTGCTAAACTGTCCAGGCTGGCCTCGAATTTTTCAACCTCCGGCCTCAGCCTGCCAAGGAACACATGCACCACGGTGCCCGACTCATGTTACCTGTCGAAATGTGTAATATCCTTAGTTACGACTGCTAGATTCTTTAACATGGCAAATTTCTGACAGCTGAGGTAGAAAAGTGAGAGAGATGAAAGATGCCAGGGAAACGCTGTCACATATTACTTAGTTTCAGCAACAACTATTTTAGCAATGATCATTTTCACAGAGCAGTTGATTGTCAGCTACAGGGAATTCCTTCACTGTGTCAGACAGCAGGTAAACATTAACTGGAACTGCAGATTCATTTCCAGAAGGGCCATTTTGCTTAATACTCTCTCAAGCTACATAAATGAAGGGTGCCCATATCTTTTTTTTTTTTTCCGGTACTGGGAACCAAACTCAAGACCTTGCACTTGCCAGGCAGGCGCTGTGCCGCTGAGCTAAATCCCCAGCGCCTAATAAGTTCTCTCTTTTTTTTTGTACCGGGAATCGAACTCAGCGCTTATGCTGCTGAGCTATATCCCCGGCCCTAATGAAGGGTGAATTTGATTAACTGCAGCATCTGTCAGATTCCCTTTTTGGACTCCACTTGGCTATTGCTACTTTTGTACTGTTTTTCAGATATTTGTCTTCTAGCTTTTCTTCTTAACCATCCATCTTTCCCATTTCTCTTTTTTTTTTTTTTTTTTTTTTTTTCTCTGGTACCGGGAACCGAACTCTTCTTAATAGAAGTTCCTCTAGGCTTGGTGATTCCTGCTTCAGAGATGATTACTGTGTAACCAGTGCTATGCAGGCCAATGGTTGCGTGCAGGACAATTTCAAACACTATGGCAAGATTGCACACAAGTGCCCTACTTAAAATGGAAAAGAGATTATGCTTAGCAAAAACTAACCGAGCCCTAGTCTTTGTGTCACACAAAATGCCTTTACTTGCACCCATCTTGTATCTAGTTATTTTATCTTGTCTCATAGTAAATGAAAATCTACCACTAATTAGACATAAATAATTAAGGTACTCCTAGACCCCACTCTGAGTAAGTGACTTCTTCCCCTGATAATAATATTTTAAAGTAGTAGTGTGGTAAAGAGCTGGGTCTTGCTGGGTGTAGTGGTGCAGGCCTACAATCCCAGCACTTGAGAGGTTGAGGCAGGAGGATCACAGGGAGTTAAAGGCCAGCCTGGGCTACATAGTGAGTTTAAGGCCAGCCTTGAACTACATAGTGAAATCCTGTCTCAAAAAAAAAGAAAGAAAGAAAGAAAAGGAAAAACTGGGTCTTTCTATTCTCATCTAGCAAAACACATCACAGTGAGTTCTATATGGAGGATCCTAAGTGGACACCCACCCTACACCTCAGTACTGAATAAACACAAACACTGGAAAATACAGGAATTTTGCTGTACCACTTCTCTCCCAGGCATTTATCCCTGGTGTAGCATAGTGCCTCTCAAATTTAGGATATCAAAAAGTTATCTGGGGTACTTATTAAGTTGCAGATTCTTGGGCCCACACCCAGAGAATCTAATTTACTGCCTCAAGTGGGGTCTGAGAATTTCCAAGTTTACTAAGTATCTTTCCTGACTCTGATGCAGCTGGTTAAAACATTTGTAGGTTTTACTTGTGATGTGAAGGCCAACTATTAGAATATCCATGGTTGGGGGCTGGGGACTTAGCTCAGCGGCATAACACCTGCCTGGCAAGCACAAGGTCATGAGTTTGATTCCTGGTACCAGAAAAAAAAAAAAAAGAATATCCATGGTTGTTAGAAAATAACAGTTCTATTTTATGTTCTAAGGTGCTTGGTATTCAGATAAAATAGTAACAGTAAGCTCAAAAAAATTAGAAATGAATATTTGGAGCCAAAAATGGTGGTGCAGACCTTAATTGCAGCACTTGGGAGGCTGACACAGGAGGATTGCTGTGAGTTGAGGCCAGCCTGAGATACAAGGGAGTTCAAGGCCAGTGTGTACTACATAGTGAGACCCTGTCTCAAAACCAAAACCAAAACCAAAACCAAAACCAAAACCAAAAAAAAACAAAAAAAGATTGCTATAAGTTCAAGGCCAGCGTGGGGCTTTAAAGTCAGCCTGCACTACATAGTGAGATCTTGTCTCAAAAACAAAAATAAAAACAAAAACAAATAAACAAAAAAAAAGAAAAAGAACTAGATTCTCATTTATTATTATTCTTTGTAAGCTGTTTATAGAAGTGTTATATGAGCTTTATATTTGATATAAATCACCTGAAATTTAAAAATTCTAAAAGCAGATATATTTCAAGTTATGTTCACATTAGTGCTGTTAATCATAACATAAAATAGAAATAGCCTATTTGTTGCAATAATTAGAACAAATATTAATGTCTGGGGATATGGTAGAGCACTTGTCTAGTATGTATAAGGCCCTAGGTTTAATCCTTAGCAATGCAAAAAAATAAACAAATTAATCAATCTATTAATTAAAGTGAACATTAGTTCAAATACATGCTTAATGAAATATTATTTAGTAGTTTAAAATATGGTTAGGTAGCACTATGGGAAAAAAAATCTTATAAATGATCTCCCAATAGTGTGACAAATACAACCATTTGTGTACAACCATGTAAGAAAAGTTCAAAGAATAAGAATATATGTTCTCATAATGTAGTTGGTTTTTTTTTTTTTTGATACCTGGCATCAAACTCAGGACCCTGTGCTTGCCAGGCAGGTGCTTGTGCCACTGAGCTATATCCCCGGCCCCAATATAGTTGTTTTTTAAGAAAAAGGGTTATGTTTTTGTTTTTCTACTTTTCTATAGTATGGTTGTACTGTTTTTAATAATTAAAAATTTTATTACCAAAATAAAATAGTTTTTTTCAGATAGTGTATTTTGGTTCCACTACAAATTAACATGGCCAGAAACTGCACTGGCTCCTGAAGTTTTATGCGGAAGAAAGTTTTCATAGGAAACAACAAAAAGTCAGCAAATGTTTGTCGGGAGTTTCTGTCCCTGCACCTCAGAGATCAAATGCCTGGTGCTAAGTCAGAGTCAAGTGTTTGCCAAGAAGTTTCCTCCCCTTTTGGTTCCTGTCATTAGCCAGCCTGCCTTTCCATCACGCACAACCTCCAGTATCTTGGTCACACACATCTCACAGCCAGGAGCTGACTAATCCCAAAGTCGGGTGGCTTGTTAGGCAACCTTTCACACAGTGCCCATGGCTACCCGTTGCACAATATGCTTGCCGGGGAATGATAAACGCCATGGTTTACATTTGACCCCAGTCAGCCTGTGGGTGCCAGCAGCTTAGGCGTGTAAACGTCATCCATTGCCTTGGAAAGACTTTGACATTATGTTCCTGGCTCCCTAATACTGTGTAACACTGAGGAGGGGTGGAGGGGTACGGGAAGACCTACCAGGAAGAATCAGCAGCAGATGAGGTTACAAACTTGTAACCACTTTTTGCCTTATTTATGAAAGAAATGAAGAGCTGGACTTATGGGTTGTAACTTCAAATAAACCTAATTTAAGATTTAGAATTTAAGAACTAGAACGAGCTAATTAATATGTTTCTTTCAATCCATTAGTAACAAGCACATCTGGCTGAAGCAAGTACATTTTTTCAGTGACTAAAATAGGTCAGATGGGGAAAAGCAACTGTCCTATTATAAAAATTTTGCTGTAATTTCACTAATATGACAGTTTAGAATGTATTTAATTGATGACAATATTATGAAAAGTAGGTTCTATGGTTTGGTTCTTGAGACTGAAAGTTGGCTTAAAACAAAGCAAAGTGAGAAAACCCTGCAGCTGCTGGGTATAGTAGCCCACACCTATAATCCCTGCTATGTAGGAGGCCGAGGCAGGAGTCCCAGTCCAGCCTGGGCAACTTAGTGAGACCCTGTCTGAATAAAAAAGGTTTGGGATGTAGCTCTGTGGCAGAGTACTTGGTTATTAGAATATTCAATACCCTGGGCTCAATCCCCAGTAGTCAAAAAACAAAACAAAAACCCTATAGCAGCTACGCCCAGCCTAGGGGGAGACAGAGGAAGGAAAACCCTTATTGCTTGTTTCAGAAACAACTATTCTCTCATTCAGATCTTATAGTCTGTGAGAATATTTAACACACAGTTTGGTCCATTTACTGAAGCTAATTACCATCTGAGTATGATAGTATAGTAACATGAATATAAAAGCTTCATGTAAATTTTGCTTACTAATGATTTCAGGCTACTATTGAAAGGACAGAAGTTGTTCTAGCTAAAGAAAACAAGTCAGACTATCTGTCTAAAGCTTCTTTTTAGTGTGAAACAAGAGCAAAATGTTTCATTTTTATTTGCTACGAAGGATTTATTTTTATCCATTTATTAATTTCTTCAGTGCTTGGTATCAAACCCAGGTCCTCAAAGATAGCACTGTTCTACAATCCCAGCCTACAAAGAATATTTTTTTTATTTTCACTCTTTGGTACTGGAAATTGAACTCAGGACTTTGTGCTTGTCAGGCAGGCCCTGTGCTGCTGAGCTATATCATCAGCCCTAAGAAAAAAATTTTTTTTTCCTAAGAATATTTTTAAATAGCTGAAAGAGGGGCTGGGGATTTAGCTCAGTGGCAAAGCGCCTGCCTGGCAAGCACAAGGTCGTGAGTTCGGTTCCCGGTACCGGAGAAAAACCAAAAAATAAATAAATAAATAAATAAATAAATAGCTGAAAGAGTATAAAGCAAAGGCTGGCCACCCACTCATAAAGTAGGACTATAAGAAAAAAAATTTTTGTTTTGTTTTTCACAGTGTTGGTGATCGAACCCAGGGCCTTACTCACGGTAGGCAAGGCCTCACATGGAAAATAATGCAATGGCTACAAACATTACAGTATAGTTCATCTAGCTACCTTTCCTC
The DNA here is from genome assembly GCF_000276665.1 of Chinchilla lanigera. Lineage (NCBI taxonomy): Eukaryota > Metazoa > Chordata > Mammalia > Rodentia > Chinchillidae > Chinchilla > Chinchilla lanigera. Next base: position 29,351,824 of record NW_004955409.1, read on the forward strand.
AAGACTGAGCAGGACAAAGAGAATTCCTTACAAAGAATATCACTGCACAGAAAATTTGAGTCATACCAGTCACATACTTACCAGGTCATCTCTCCGACTTGCTTGTTTATTAATATTCAGGAATTTTGGTGGTCAGAACCTCATTAACCAACAACACCTGAGTTGAGGGTATTTCCAGACTGGACAGGAGCAAAAGACCAAAACTTACCTTCTGGGACAAGGAAAAAAAATAATAAAGGGAAAAAATGGGAACAAAGCTTTTGTAAATAAAGAGGGGGAAAGGGGTTAAAGGGAGGGAAGAGGAATGGGAAAGAAAGAACTAGCAAAATATATACAAGTACAAACTCCCTATGATGAATGCTATTATTATGTATATATAAAATGGACCAATAAAATAAAAAAAGTCTTCTGAACAGTGAATAACCAACAACTACCTTGTTATTCTATGAAAAACTGGTTTTCCTGCTAAAATGTAATCTTTAAATGTGTATGATGGAGAATGTCACCTTTAGCTCTTAAGTATACAAGAAACATTTTCAATTTCATTTTACCAGTTTCTGGGGGGTACTGGGGAGTTAACTCATGGCCTTTGCACTGAAAAGAGCCCTATCCCCTTTTTTTGGTTGAGGCAGGGTACCGCTGTGTAGTTCAGGCTGGCCTCACACTCATGGCAATCCTGCCTTAGCCTCCCCAGTGCTGGGATTACAGACATGTGCCATCCCTAGTCCTTTATTTGGAGACAAAGTTGCCCAGGATGGGCTTGAACTTGTGGTCCTATTGTCTCAACCACCCAGAGTGCTGAGATTAAGATGTGTGCCACCATACCCAGCTACCATTTTTTGTTGTTGTTGTTTTATTCCGGTACTGGGAATAGAACTCACGATGTTGCGCCTGCCTAGCAGGTGCTGTGCCGCTGAGCTAAATCCCCAGCCCCCCAGCTACCATTTTTGTTTTGTTTTGTTGTAAAAGGGACAAATGAAAATGGTCTAAACAGACATTATAGATTACTAGGCTGCATAGTCTATTTTTTTTTATCTTTTTGAGATAGGGTTTTGCTATGTAATTCAGGCTGGCCTTGAACTCACCTTGTACCCCAGGATGGCCTCGAACTTGTAGCAATCCTCCTTAGGTTGCATATTCTAAAGGACAGTAGTTCTATCTCTTAAAAACTAATATCTGACTTGTTAAAATCATTTTTCCAAGCTGAGTATTTCTACCTTTAAAAAGCTGACAGCATTGAGCCTGGTGGCTCACGCCTGTAATCGCAGTACTCGCGAGGCTGAGGCAGGAGGATCCCTCTGAATTTGAGGCCAGCCTGGGCTACAAAGAGAGCTCAAGGCCAGCCTGAACTGCATAATGAGACCCTGTCTCAAAAAGACAAAAAAAAAAAAAAAAAAAAAAGCTGACAGGAGGTGTTGACCTTGAACCCAGAAAAATGGGATAGTAAGACAACATATTAAATCTACTCTGGCTGGGCATGGTGGTTCACACCTGTAATCTCAGCACTTGGGAGGCTGAGGCAGGAGGATCATTGTTGCCAGTTCGAGACCAGCCTGGGCTACAAAGTGAGCTCAAAGCCAGCCTGAACTACATAGGGAGACCCTGTCTCAAAAAGACAAAAATAAATAAATAAATAAAATAAAATAAATCTACTCTGGAGAATCAGGTATTTCTCATCCCTATGGTGGATTATAGCTGTACTTTTAAAATAAATGTACCCAAGAAATGGCTATTTATGATATTGTTGAGAGCAATCACGAGTAGGTTCTTTTAGTTATATCTGTTTTCACAGAAATGTACCCAGAAAGCAATTTGCAAGATGAAGGATTTTGTATAAACCGTAATACAAATAGCAACAGACCATCTGAAGTAGCTTTTATATTTTCAAATTTGTTCTTGAACATTTCTCTCTTTATTGTAAAGCTTGATAATACTGTAAAGCTTCGACCTTTTCTCTTGATAATACTGTAAAGCTTCGACCTTTTCTCTGTATGTCAGCTTATAGACCAGAATTACATTGGAAGGTCTCTAATCTGCAGTAGGACCTACAGTTGGGGAAGTACTACATTTGAAATTGGCAGGTATACACTGCCAGATGCTATTCTCTCCACCTTTGAGCCAAGGAAATTGAAGCCCAGATAGTAACTAAAGGGCTTAGTCCAGATTATGAAATCAGTCAATGGACTGAAAGCCATTAGTACATGCTAGGACTTTTGATCAAAACCCATTAGTCTTCCCACTAAGCCATATTACTTTACATAATTACAGTATAAAAACTACTGACAGGGGAAAATATCTGGAACAAACAGCAGATATAAACTTGATATTTTAAAAATCTGAATAACAGCCAAATATGTACTTATTTAATACAGAGCAATGCTAAATATGTGGGCAAATATAAAAAATGTAAATGTATTTTTATTTGTAAATTCTTTTAAGAGAAATACATAAAGCAGGGGCTGGGGATTTAGCTCAGCGGTACAACACTTGCCTGGCAAGCGCAACGCCATGAGTTCGATTCCCAGTACCGGGAAAAAAAAAAAAAGGGAGAGAACTACATAAAGCAAAAAAACTGTATTGATTGGTGTACAATGTAGTATAAAGATGTAATTTGCATGCCAATAATAGCAAAAAGGAAAGCAATACTGCCAATGTTTTTGCTTGTTTTGCTTTGTTTTGTTTTTTGAGACAGAATTTCACTTTATAGTTTAGGCTGGCCTTAAACTCACTATGTATAGCCCAGGCTGGCCTTAAGTTTTTGGAGCTCTTCCTGCCTTAGCCTCCCAAGTGCTGGAATTATAAGCTTGTGCCACCATGCCTGGCATTGGAAAAAATGTTTCTATCACTAAGCTATACCCCTAGCCCTAAACTAGACTGTTTTTATTGTATTTATTTATTTATTTACTTTGGTACTGGGAATTGAACTGAGGACCTTGCGCTTGCCAGGCAGGCACTTGTGCCGCTGAGCTATATCCCCAGCCCTAGACTGTTTTTAAATTATGATGTTAATTGTAATCTATAGAACCACTAAAAAACTTCAAAACATATAATAAAAAATAGAGTAAAGACAGTAAACCAGAAAATAACACAAAAGAAAAAATAACTGAGAAACAGAGAAACGAGACAGGTAAAAGACACACAAAAGCAAGTAACAAAATTACAGAGGTAAATCCTATGCTGTCAATAATTATATTAAGTGTAAATGGGCTAAATACTTTAATCAAAAGTAAGAATTTTTAGAATAGATTAAAAAATGATCCAACTGGGCTAAGGATGTATCTCAGTGGTAGAGCGTATACCTAGCATGCACAAGGCCCTGAGTTTGATTCCCAGAGCTATTCCCCACTCAATCTAAGTATATGCTATTTATTAGAGACAGACTTTAGCTTCAAAGAACAAATAGGATAAGAGGAAAAGTAAAAACTCACTATTCAAACAGTACCCCAAACAGAAGTTAATTAGCTATACTAATAGACAAAATAGACTTTAAGACAAAAATTATTATTAGGGCCAAAGAGTGATACAGTATAATGATAAAAGGGTTAATAGATCAGAAAGACATAACAACTGTATCTATACATTAGCAGAGAGATGAGGATGTAGCTCAGTGGTAGAGTGCTTGCCTAGCATGCATAAGGCCCAAGGTTCAACCCCAGCACCACAAAAATAAAAACAAAAATAAAATTAAAAGAACGAGGGAAAAATAGATGATTCAACAATAATAGCTCAGGATTGTGATACTCTACTATTCATTAATGGATAGCACAACTAGGCAAAGAATCAATTAGGAAAGAGAAGACTTGAACAGTATTATAAACAAACTATACCTTACAGACACCCACTTAAGTCTAGAATATATATCCTTCTCAAGTGTACATGGAAGAATTTCTAGGACTAAAAAAAGAAAAAAAAGCAAACAAGACTCATATACTGAGCTGAGTGTGGTGCTGCATGCCTATAATCTCAGCACTCAGGAGGCTGAGGCAGGAGGATTGCCATGAGTTTAAGGCCAGCCTGGTCCACATAAGCAAGTTCAAGGCCAGCCTGCACTGCATAGTGAGACATTATCTCAAACAAAAAGAAGAGAAAAAGACTCATATAGCAAAAATCACAAAATATCATTGAGAGATAAAAGAACTAAATAAATGGAAAACAGCCGGGTGTGGTGGTGCATGCCGGTAATTCCTAAATTAAAACCCGGCATTGCAATGAATGCAATTCTTTTTTTTTTTTTTTGGTACCAGAAATCAAACTCACGACCTCACGCTTGCCAGGCAGGTGCTGTGCTGCTGAGCTAAATCCCTGGCCCATGAACGCAATTCCCACTCATGTGGTACAGCATTATTTTCATTTGCTCAAGTGGTTTTCAGCTAAGCAATTTAGCAAGAATTCATTGTCGAGTTATGTGCTGAGACTGGGATAGTCTCATACAAAAAAAAAGTGAGGTTGAACACTTATCCCATGTGCAAATTCCAAATGCATCAAATATATTCAGGTAAACTAAAATTATAGATAAGCTAAAATTATAAAACTTATAGAACACAGATATAAATCTCTGAATAACTTTGGATGTGACAAAAGAAAAAAAATTGGACTCAAGATTTTTGTCCTTCAATGAAGGACAGCATGAAGACAGTGAAAACCGCCACAGAACGGAAGAAGACTTGTCTCTAGAATTCCTAAAACTCAGCACTGGCCGGCACGGTGGCCCATGTCTGAAATGCCGGCACCTGGGAGGCTGAGGAGGATCACTGCAAGTTCCAGGTCCACCTGAGCCACACAGTGAGTTCAAGGCCAGCCTGCACTGCATAGTGAGACCCTGTCTCAAAAAACAAAACAAAAACCCTAAAATTCAACAATGCAGAGATCATTTAATTTTAAAACGGCAAAGGACTGCAATAAACATTTGTTCAGAGATATATAAATGGCCAGTAAGCACATGAACAGATGCTCAGTATCACGGGTTACTGGGGAGATGCAAATCCACAATTCTCTAGGATGGCTGTCGTCAAAAGACACAAGTGTTAGAAAGTGTTAGAACCTTTGCTGGTAAGAATTTAATTATGCAGCTGCTTTGGAAAACAATTTTTTTAAACTGTGCTCATAAAGTTGAACAACTATGACTCAGCAGTTCTATTCCTAGGTATGAAAGAACTGAAAACATGTACACAAACACGAGTACATGCGTATTTATAGTTGCATTATGCATAACAGCCAAAAAGTGGCAACAAGCCATGTCCAGCAGCTGATGAACGTACAAACAAAACTCACTGTGTAAACTGGGTAGCTTCGAAGTCACGGCGAACCTCCTGCCTCAGCCTCCTGAGTGCTAGGATTGCAGTTGTGTGCCACCGAGCCTGGCCACAAACAATATATTTTTAATAGAAGTCTTTTGTTGCTTCATTAGAATATCACAGATTGACCTTAATAATCCTCGATCTTGTTTCTACAGTTGGACAGTTCTTAGATGTTACTCATCAGCCCGCTGAGCTCTTCTTGTTTCAGGGACATAGATGCCATCCCCAAGTTTTCGCATACTGTGTGCTTGTTTAACTGTTGTAGCTGGCCGGCTCAAAGCAGCTGAATGTGAAACAAGCTCAATGTTGTTGCCTTCAAGGATGAACTC
>NW_004955409.1:29358044-29369079 GCF_000276665.1 Chinchilla lanigera
GCTGAGGTAAATCCCCAGCCCCAAGGTGCGTGAATTTTTAATGGATTCAGTTACGTCTACCAAAGACACAGGTTGAAGTCCTAACCCCCAACACCTTAGAAACAAGGTTGTTGAAACGACATCATATTAGAGCCCATGGGCTCTTATGCCCCCCAGACTTAATTACCCATGAGAAGACAGCACCAGGAAAGGAGAAAGAAAAGTCAGAGTTACATGGTCTGATTTCATAACATACTACAAAGCTATAGTAATCAACCCAGTGTGCTTGGAAATGTAGATGAGTGAAACACAATTAAGAGTCCAGGTAAACTTTTATACATGTGGTCAACTGATTTCCCCAAAGGCAATTCATGGCGAAAGAAGAGTCTTTGCCACAAATGATGTTCAAACCACTGGATATTCACGTGCAGAAAAAGAATGACATTAGATTCCTACCTTCCAACATACATAAAAATGAACTCAAAGCCAGGTGCAGTGGCATAGGCCTGTAATCTAAGCACTCTGGAGGCTGAGGCAGGAGGATCGTTAGAAGTTTGAGGCCAGTCTGGGCTACACAGCAACACTTGGTCTCAAAAAAAAAAGCCGAAAAGTAGAAATGACCTAAAAGATGAAAACATAAAAAAAAAAATTTTTAAAGAAACTAAAAAGAAAATGATACAATAAATGAAAGAAAAAGATACAATAAATGTCCATTTATAAATAGATAAATAAAGTGCTGAAAGGGAATAAAATTCTTTTTTTTGTTTGTTTGATTTTTTTGTTTTTGATTTTTTTCCAGTATGGGGAATTGAACTCACGACCTTTCACTTGCCAGGCAGGCGCTGTGCTGCTGAGCTAAATCCCCAGCCCCAGGAATAAAATTCTGATACAAGCTAAAAAAGGGATGAACCTTGAACATATTATGCTACATGAAAGAAGCCAAATGTAAAAGGCTATGTGTATATTTCCACAACTACATGATATATCTGAAATCCATAGATACAGAAAACAGATTACTGGTTTTCAGGAACTAAGGGTTGGGGAAAATGTGGTATGACTGCTAATGGGCATGGGGTTCTTTTTAGGGTGATAAAAATGTTCTCAAGTTAGTGGTACCTAAAACACAACTGTGTTATTATACTAAAAATCACCAAGCTATATACTCTAAGAGGGTAAACTTCATGTTCTTTGAACTATATATTTCAATGAAGCTATTATATCTTTATCAATATCCCAGGTATATATCAGCGAATTAAAATAAATATAAAGAAATTGTGGAAACCCTGAAAATCATACAGTCATGGTGATTTTCAAAGAACAACTAGTACAGATAGTAACTCCTTGAAAGTTTGTTGGTTGATTTCCTCGGTCAAGAAGTACCCACCTTAAAAAAAAAAAAAAAAAAAGAAGTACCCACCTTGCTGGGTGTGGTGGCGCACACCTGTAATCCCAGCACTTGGGAGGCTGAGGCAAGAGGATCATTGTAAGTTCGAAGCCAGCCTGGGCTACAAAGTGAGCTCAAGGCCAGGCTGAACTGCATAGTGAGACCCTGTCTCAAAAAGACAAAAAACAAACAAAACAAACAAAGAAGTACCCACCTTATCTATGGAATACCTCAGCATACCTACATTCCCATATTAATAAATGTATCTGTAGTATGCAGGTATTATCAGCCATTGGCATTTACCTAGTAAATAAAACATTATTCCCTGGGCTCTGAGTTTATATTAAATTTTGATCCACCTCCCAAGGTCTTATAATCAAGGATTCAGATAATTTATGGCAAATGACCTCTAGGGAAGTAAAAGATAACTTGTGTTTTGAATAACCTAGATGGATTTTTCTGCTAAGCAGCTTTCCTGGATAAGTGCTCACCACTTTAACTCTGCTATCGCAGACACATTAATCTCTGAGGGCAGAAGTGCAATCCTCGTGGTTGAAGTAAAGTAGCCACTTTTTTTCGCTCAGCTCAGAAACCCTGGGCCTCAGCTTCTTCAGTCAACTGGGATAAAAATGATCATAGGATGATAGATGATCTTAGATGGTGATAAACAGATGAAATTTGGACTTTGGTGATTAAAAAAAGTCCAAGAAAAAGGCTTGAGGCTTTTAAACTCCATATTTCATATTGCTAAACAATATGATTATAGTCTGATATATAAAATATTATTTTATATATATTTATATTTATACCTAGAAAATAGAGTAGGTATAATATTTTTTTCATTCTATTCCATCTAAATTTTTGTATGCATTTCTTTAGATTACAAATTAATTACGAAAAGTCGCTCAGGAGGGATTATTAGTTCTCTTCCTTATTCCTCTTCTTATACTGTGTCTTTCAAAGGAAATCACTTAACAGTTTGAGATATATATATATATAGACTCTTAAACCACCCCATTATTTATTCAACTACACACAATATAAAGCTTTTTTGTTGTTGTTTTTTGTGGTGTTGGGGCTTGAACTCAAGCCTTGCATATGCTAAGCATGTGCTATATCCCTGAGCTACACTATAGTGAGTTTAAAATAGGATCTTTATGTTTATGATTCTGCAACTTTTTATTCTAGTTTATGTATTTTGTTTGTTTGTTTGTTTGTTTGTACAGGGAATCGAACTCAGTACCTTGCACTTACAGGCAGGCGCTGTGATGCTGAGCTATTTCCCTGACCCTATAAATTATTTGAGACCAAGTCTTGCTATGTGGCCCAGGCTGGCTTCGAATTCCCAGCACTCCTCCTTCCTCACCTGCCCGAGTGCTGGGAACAGGTATGCACCACTATGCCTGGCTTTTCTCTTTTAATTTTCAATTCTGAAACAAGTTCAGATTTACAAGAGTTGAAAATAATTTTAAAATTCCCTTATAATCTTCATTCAATTTCTCCAATTTTTTTTTTTTTTTTTTGTCTTCTTTTGACATAGGGTCTCACTATGCAGTTCAGGCTGGCCTTGAGCTCACTTGGTAGCCCAAGCTGGTCTCAAACTCGCAAGGATCCTCCTGCCTCAGCCTCCCAAATTCTGGGATTACAGGCATGCACCACCAGGCCCAGCTTCTCCAAATGTTTTGAGATGTTAGAGACAAATATTCTGTCATACATCTTCAGTTTTGAAAACCAGTTTCATTTTGTTAGTATCATCATCTTAAATAAAAGTACTGTATATTAAAATTCTTATTGCCAAAGAAGGTCAGTGGGTTAGGTGATAAATTCTGTTAAGTAAAGTCATAGCTGTGTAAACAAATACACTCACAGAATATTACTTACTAGATGGGATGACCACTTGGTGAAAAGTTTGGGATATGCAAGAGGTTTTGTTTTGGCTGTGCTCTGCCCAATACTATATCTCATTTTCCATATGACTACCAGTAAAACATTTGGAGAGATGGCTGATACACAGTACCATCCAGTCAGGATTCAAAGTGATCACATAGGATGAAGCACTGAGACAGAACCAATGTGATAAAATTTAATAGGGTTCAAAATAACGGCAGAGACCAGGCATGGTGGCGCACGCCTGTAATCCCAGCACTCCCAGCACTCGGGAGGCTGAGGCAGGAGGATCGTTGCAAGTTCGAGACCAGCCTGGGTTACAAAGTGAGCTCAAAGGCCAGCCTGAACTGCATAGCGAGACCCTGTCTCAAAAAGACCAAAAAAACCCCAAAATAATAATGGCAGAATTATCAACTGTTAAAGGGCTGATGGAAATATGGCTTTGTAGTTTAGCAAGCAAGAAGTCAGGGTTTGCTGGGCATGGTGGTGCATGCCTACAATCCCAGTACTTGGGAGGCTGAGGAAGGAGGATTGCTGCAAGTTGGAAGTCATCCTGGACTACATAGTGAGTTCAAGGCCAGTCTGGATTACATAATGAGACCCTGTCTCAAAAAATAAAAAACTACCCAAAACAAAATAAAAAGAAGTCAGGTCAGTGTTTTAGTTTACTGCAAAGTCTTTGAATAAGAAAACTGGCATGAAAAAAAAAAAGAAAGAAAGAAAGAAAGAAAACTGGCATGACTACCACCCAGTGCAACAGAACACTGCATCCCTGTGTCCTGGTCTGATCGTATTTGAAGCACTGTTTTAGGCCTAGGAATAAATTGATGAACATTAGGAGAAAATGAAACATTCCCAGGGAAGATGAAGCAGTTGCAGAGACTGAACATGTTTCCTTCCTAAAAAAGAAGGGACATAGGAACACAATTGTTTTCAATTGTTTTGTGACCTGTCTCATGGACAGGGAGTGAATTTACCATGCCAGAGCAGAGAGCAGAATTAATAATAAACTAATATTAATAGCTGACACATCTTTTTGTGTATGTGGTGCAAGAGACTGAACCAGGCCTTATATAAGCTAGGCAAGTGCTCTAACACTAAGTTACATCCCAACCTAATAGTTGACTCTTTTGTGTGCTTAGTATGCACATTTTACATGTATTATCTTTTTAATATAATTACCCTATGAGGAATTACTATTATTATGTCTGTCTTATAGATTAGGAAACAAAGTTCAGAGAGACCAAGTTCACACATAGTAAAGTGAAGCAGCTAAGACCCACATGAGTAATAGTTATATATGCAGAAGACTGTTCAGCGGGGAGGTATGCCTGCCTTGCAATCTCAGCATTCAGGAGGCTGAGTCATGAGGGATCATCACGGAGTTCAAGGCCAGCCTGGGCTACATAATGAATTCAAGCCCAGCCTGAACTACAGAGTGAGACCCTGTCTCAAAAAATCCACCACCACCACCTCCACCAACAAAGACTATTCAGCGAATACATGCTCAAAAATTAGCTGCATCATCATCATCATCATCATCATCATCATCATCATCATCATTTTAACCTAGGCCAGTAGTTCTTAGCTTTGGCTACACATTAGTTACCCAAAGGTCTTCAAAAATTTCTGATGCCATGCTGGGTGTGCTAACGCATGCCTGTAATCCCAGCACTGGGAGGCTGAGGCAGGAGGACTGTCATGAATTTGAGACCAGCCTGAGCTACAAGTGAGGTCAAGGCCAGCCTGAACTGCATAGTGAGACCCTGCCTCAAAAAGACCAAAAAAAAAAAAAAAAAAAAAAAAAATTCTGATGCCTTATGTTCAGAGAACAGCTATGGGCACAACACTATCATATGAGCTTAGAAGACTGGAAAGGCAGAAGTCTGTAAAGGGCATTGAGTATGATGTTCACAGCTTTAGATTTCATTTCTTTTCTTTTTCCCCTGTGGTTAAAGGGAATGGAACTTAGGGCTTCAAGTTAGATTTCATTCTTTTGTTTTTTTCCTGTCTTTTTCTGAGCCAGGGTCTCACTATGTGGTTCAGGCTGGCCTTAAACTCACTTTGTAGCCCAGGCTGGCCTTGAATTCACAGTGATCCTCCTGCATCAGCCTCCTTTGTATGCCACTACACCCAGCTAGATTTCATTCTTGAAGTGGAGAAGCCATAATAGGTATAGGAAGAGATGCTCAGGCAGAGAAATACTACTATTCAATTATTAGATATTTTACAACTATAATTAAAATCATATGAATATATATCAAATTTTAATATTTTTTGATGCCAAGACTCATTAAAAGACTACATAAGAGCCAGGCATGGTGACACACACCTGCAGTCCCAGCACTCTGATCAGCTGAAGCAGGAGGATCACAAGTTCAAGCTCATCCTAGGCAATTTAGCGACTTAGCAAGGCCCTGTCTCAAAATAAAAATTTCAAACTGAAGTTGTAGTTTAATGAAGCCCCTGGGTTCAATCTCCAGTACCTGCCCCCCGCCAAAAAAAAAGAGTACATAAAGAAAAAAAAACATAGACTGATGCTTGGATCCTGCTTTCAGAGATTTTGACTAAAGCGCTGGTCAGAGGAATGACCTGCACATACAGAATGTTCCAAGTTCCCCAGATGGAGAATATATTTGCCAAAGACATATCTGACAAAAGACTTATACAAAGAATTCAAGCCTTTTTTCTACTGTTTTTTCAGTGATGAGGATTGAACTGAAGCTCTTTCCACATGCTATACAAGCAATGTACCACTGAGCTGCAACTCTAGCCCCACAAAGAATTTTTTTTTTTTTGCTTTTTTTTTTTGTTGTTTCGGTACCGGGAATCGAACTCATGACCTCAGACTTGCCAGGCAAGCACTTATGCCGCTAAGCTACATCCCCGGCCCCAAGAATTTTTTTTTAAGACATTAGCAATTGAAGGCAGGGGTGCTCTACAACTTAGCTGCACCTCCAACCCTTTTAATATTTTATTTTGAGGCATGGTCTTGATAAATTGCCTAAGTTGGGCTTGTTGTCTCCTGAGTAGCTGGGACTACAGGCATGTTCCACTATGCCTGACTTCCGCAAAAAGCCATTAAAACTGGCCGGGCATGGTGGCACATGTAATCCTGGCACTCTGGAGGTAAGGCAAGAGGATCATTGTGAGTTCAAGGCCAGCCTGGGCTACAAAGTGAGTTCAAACCCAGCCTGAACTGCATAGTGAAACCTTGTCTCAGAAAGACCAAAGGAAAAAAAAAAAAAAGAAAGAAAGAAAGAAAGAAAGAAAGAAAGAAAGAAAGAAAGAAAGAAAGAGCATTTAAAACTCAACAACAGAAAATGAATACCCTCATTAAAAAAATGATAAAAAACCTGAACAGATATCTCACCAAAGAAGATATACAGATGCCAAATATGCATATCAAAGGATCTTAACATCATGTCACTAAGGAACTGCAAATTAAAACAAGGAGCTATCATTAAACATCTATTAAAATGGTAAAAATCCAAAGTGCGAAGAAAAGCTAATGCTGGCAAGGATGTGGAGCAAAAGGAATTTTCATTCTCTGCTGGGGTGACTGCAAAACAGTAAAGTTTTACAAGACAGTTTAGCATAAAACTAAATATAATCTTACCAAATGATCCAACAATCACTCTCTTTGGTATTTTTTTCTTTTTTTTTCTCCTTGGTATTTACCCAAAGTATTTGAGAACTCATGTCCACACAAAAACCTACACAGAGTTGAGAGGCTGAAGCAAGAGGATTGTTGTTAGAGGCCAGCCTAGGTTACATAGTGAGACCCTGCCTCAAAAACAAAAACAAAACAAAACACAAACACAAAATAACACAGAGATGTCTATAGATCCTTTCTTCATAATTGTTAAAACTTTGAAGCAAGGGGTTGGGAGGCGCAGTTCAGTGATAGGGTGTGGCATGTACAGGGCCCAGTGCCAAAAAGCAAAACATTTTTAAAGCAACTAAGATGTCCCTCAGTAAATAAACAATGGAATAATATTCCATCTAAACAACAGAATATTATTCAGCATTAAGATACTACACTTGATCTTAGCCCAAAGGCGGAGAAGCGATTATTATTCAGCATTAAGAAGAAATGAAACTAGGTAACTTAGTGACTTAATCAGACCTTATCTCAAAAAAATTTTTTTAAGTAGGGGGTGGGACTGTGGATATAGCTCAGGGCAAAGTCTCTGGGTAGTCCCCAGCACCACAAAGAGGAGAAGGAGAAGAAAAAAATGAGCTTCCAAACCATGAAAAGTCACTGAAGAACCTTCCATGCATATTACTAAAGGAAAAAACCAATCTTAGCCAGGTCTGGTGGCACAGGCCTGTAATCCCAGTACTTGGGAGGCTAAGGCAGAACTACAGTTCAAGGCCAGTGTGAGCTACATAGAGAGCTCGAAGATAGCCTGAACTACGTATTTAGACCATGTCTTAAAAAGAAAGAAAAGGAGGGCTGGGGATTTAGCTCAGCGGCACAGCGCCTGCCTGGCAAGCCTGTCATGAGTTTGATTCCCGGTACCGGGAAAAAAAAAAACGAAAAAAAAAGAAAGAACAGGAAAAACTTAATCTGAAAAGGCAGGTTCCAACTGTATGACATTCTGAGAAAGGCAAAACTGTAGAGAAAGATCAGTGATTGACAAGAGTTGAAGGAAAGAGATGAGTAAGCAGAGCACAGTGGAGTTTTAGGACAGTGAAACTATTCCGTATAGTATCAAGCTGAGTATATATCGTTATACATTTATTCCAGTCCATAAAATATACAACAGCAAGAGTGAACCCTCACGTAAACTGTGGACTTTGGCTGATAATGTTGTATAGATGTAGGTTCGTTGTCAATTATACAAAGAAGGGTATCATGTGTGGAGGGAGGATATATGTGGGAACTGTATATTTGCTAGTCAATCTGCTGTGAACCTAAAATTGTTCTAAAAAATAAAGTTAATTTAAAAAAAAATTTGTTGGTGAATCTTTTTTTTTGTTGTTGTTGTTTTTTCTGGTACCAGGAATCAAACTCACGACATTGTGCTTGCCAGGCAGGTGCTATGCCACTGAGCTAAATCCCCAGCCCCTAACTAAATCCCCAGCCCCTTGTTGGTGAATCTAATGTGCAGCTAACGCTGAGAACAAACAGCCTAAGATCTCTGTGTGTATAATATTCTTGTTTTTATTACAATATTATCATCAAACTAGGAAGCTGTTATCTCATTTGACATATGAAAGAACCTGAGAGTGGGATGGGTTGTGTAACTTTCCCAAGTTGACCTACCAAGCAAGACGAACACTGGCCTGCTGATTATCATGTGTATATCATACCATTGTATAATAACCGGAGTTAGTAGATGAAAGTAAAATGTATTGCCTCATTAAATAGCATATTTCAACCCTGGATATACCACAGAAGAGACTGGATAAAAAGTCAGAGATGGAAAGAGTATTGCATTGATGTGTGTGTGTGTGTGTGTGTGTGTGTGTGTGTATGCATGTGTGGTGTGTGTGTGGTACTGAGGATTGAACCCAGGGACTCATATGCTAGGCAAGTACTCTACAACTGAACTACATCCTCAGGCCTTTATTTTTTTTATTTTGAGACAGGGTCTCACTAAGTTATCCAGACTGGCCTTGGCCTTATAATTCTCCTGCCACAGCCTTCTGAGTAGCAGGGATTACAAGTGTGTACCTCCATACTTCGTCACTGTGTTGATGTTCTCAGAATGAAAGAAAGTAGAGCTGATACCCATTTTTTAAATGTAAAAAAAAGACAATACTCGACATTAGAATTGGTTTTTCTCAGGAAGAGAGAAAGTAGAACAGATACTAATTTAGTATTGGTGTTGTCTTTATTTTACAGAGAAATTAGGTGGCTTGTTCAGCGTCTCATTTATTTTTAAACTCAGGTCCTCCAAACCTCAGTTTGGAAAATTATGTCCAATCAAGTTCAATGTTCTGTTTTAGTCACTCATACCATTCTAGTTTCCAGTCACATTAATTCATGAATTATTATTACTGTTCTGGGTGGGTTTTTTTTTTTTTTGTCTTTTTGAGAGGGTCTCACTATGCAATTCAGGCTGGCCTTGAACTTACTACGTAGCTGAGGCTGGCCTTGGACTTGCAGTGATCTTCTTACCTCCTGTATAAAGTTGGCATTGCACTCACTATGTACTGCTGGCTGACCTCAAACTCATGGCAATCGTCCTGCCTTGGCCTTCTGAGTTTTGGGATTATAGCTTTGTATTACCATGCCTGGAAAGTTCGTAGTCAAATTTAACTTCCTATTGCTCAAAAATTGTAGATCACAATCTTTCATATCTAGAGTCTCTCAGAAGTTGAGGGAATTAGAGGACAGTCTCATTTCCAGTTCAAAGTTGAAGAAAAGCCCAAATAGACATTTTCTGTAGCCTGCTTTAAATGTTTACATCTAGTAAATTAATGCTTGGAATAGTCAAAAACATTGTCATATGATTGTATCATACAGAAGACAGTGATAAGGTTTACTTAAAAATTCATAGGGGACTGGGGATATAGCTCAGCAGCCCAGCATCTGCCTGACAAGTACAAGGTTGTGAGTTTGATTCCTGGTATTCCCCCCAAAAATTAATTCATAGTACGTAACAGTCAATCAAATAAGAATTTTTTTTTTTTTTTTTTTGAGACAAGGTCTCACTAGTTCAGGCTGGCCTCAAACTCCCAAGCAATCCTCCTGCCTCAGTGAATTCTGGGATTACAGGCATGCACCACGATGCTGGCTGCGAGATTTTAAATTTGTATGATGAATAGCCTCCTTTTTGGTCTTGTGAGTGGATCCTAGTGATTCTATGCATATTGAAGATTCTTCATGAAAGTGGAAGCCAAAAGGCAGTCTGTTGATTCCCTTTCCCCAAGAGAAGCTCTGTACACATGCCCCCATGGTCTTGCTAATATCTGGTCAGTTGACTCAACATCTGAAATCTAGTTCATACATCATTTTTGAAGCCTTTCAAGACGATATCACCTCCAGATGTTGCTACAGTGTACTTGACGCCATTACATAATAAATGTTATGAGAAAGGAGACGCGGGAGAATGTCTGCATCTACCTTCCCTTACACTTTTTAGTTTACTGAGGATGAGGTCTGTGACTTACTCATTGGGCCTTACATTGTGGCTGGCAAATAGTAATTCTCAATAGCCCGTGATTCTTGAATTTTTGGTATCAAGGTTAAAATATCAACATATAAACACTTCCTGGTTTTTCTTTGGGCGGGGAACTAATTCAGGGCCTCATGCACACTAGGTAAATGCTATGGCTTCTTTGGACATATATTCAAATATGATTAGTTGCCTTCATCTGGATCTTTATTTTTCCTCAGGACTTCACTCCTTTCTGTTAATACTCTTGTTTTGGGACCTCATATTTAAATCTTTCTTCATTTTTGAGTTTAAAATAAAAACATAGGCTAGGGGTGGAGCTCAGTGGTAGAGCACTTGCCTGGCATGATAGAGGCTCTGAGTTCAATCTCCAGCACAGTACACACGTGTGCATATATGCACACATGCACACACATGGATAACAATAATGTCATAAGGGCTCATATAGTTTAGTGGTAGAGACTATACTTCGCATGTGCAAGGTGAAAGTTTTTTAATTTCTAGAACAACAAAAATATATATACAATAATAAATCCTTTGTTCGATCCCTGGTATCACAAATAATAATAATAATAATAATAAATCCTTTAAAAAGCACACCAAAAATCAGAGCATGCTTGGCCAGGTATGGTGGCACACACCTATAATCCCAGTC
>NW_004955409.1:29370169-29371480 GCF_000276665.1 Chinchilla lanigera
TTTTTTGGTAGTGCCAGGAATGGAAACTATGTCTTGCACTAGGCAAGTGCTCTACTTCTGAGCTATATCCTCAGCTCCTAACATATCTGCTTTTAAAATGCTTTTTTATGTTTACTTCTTTGTCGTTGTTGCCAATATCTGCGCCTTCCTTTTCTCCACTGTTAGAGCATTTCATCAACTCCCAGCTTGTCTATGCAATTCAGTTTAGCCATTCTGGACACTCTTGCTAGATAGGTCCTCTGAAGACTTATCCAGATTTTTCCAGTATTCTAGTCCAGAATTCGTTACTTAGCTCAGCCTGGTTTCTCCATTCACCTGATAGCCTAAAGGTCCTTCATACTACACCCCAAACTGTCTCTCTCCTGTTGCTTAACACTGGTTTTCTGCTGAGGTCTCGTGTCCTTTGCTCTTTCCCCCCGTTTTCAGTGTCCATTCTGCGCCCTTTCGAAGTCCAGACGGAAAGCCTGCCCCCTCCTCCTTCGAAGATTTTCCTAGGAGCTGTAACTCACACTCACAGGTTCCTCAAATTATTCTCATGTGTTGTGGTAGAAAAGTTACATCTTCTACCATGTTGTCTCGATCCAATTTGTTGTGGGAGACTTAGGGGCCTCTTCTATCTGTGGCAGTGGTGTATGTTCCCACTGCTCTCTGAAAGGCAAGCCTGTAATTTCCTAAATACTGATTCTTTAAGCATACATAGCACGGGGCTGGGGATTTAGCTCAGGGGCAAAGTGCCTGCCTGGCAAGCACAAGGTCGTGAGGTCGATTCCTGGTACCGGAAGAAAAACAAGAACAAACAAACAAAAGAATGCGTAACAGCTCCTGTGATTACGGGATCACATCTCAAAAACTATCATGAAATTTTTTTTTAGTTAAAATATGAAAAAAAATGAATGTACAGTAGGAGCCCGGGGTAGTCCGACTTCTCTTACAAACCCAGGGGATTCATTTCTTGATTTAAAAACCAAAACCATATTCAGTTCATTACATCCAAGTTCAGCCTCTACCAAGCATATCTTATTTTTGAGGCGCGTGAATTAAGTTTGAAGAACACAACCGTGAGGTACTTGTGACCACAAACCACGGGAGAAGGAGCTGAACACGCACTGCGGGGCTGCCTGTTCCCGGGGACGCCGTGGCGCCGGAACGCGCGCTTCCCCAGAGCCTCAGTTTCCTCATTTGAGAGACCGCGGCCGCCGCACTGTAGCTACTTCCCCGGGTCGCCGCGGGAGGCGTCCACGCGGGTCAGCGGCGGGCGTCTGCGGCCCAGGGCCGGAGGGAGGCGCCTTGGCGCACGCGACGCACTTCCGC
>NW_004955409.1:29372600-29472605 GCF_000276665.1 Chinchilla lanigera
GCTCGGGTCTTGTCCTCCACGGCTCCCCCACCTCCGGGCCGCGCAGGTGGCGAACTTGGCGGGGTTTCGTGCCCGCCCTCCGGCTCGGGCTCGGCGGGGCCCGGGACGGTGGGTCAGCCCCTCTGGCGGCCGCCGTTGGCTCCCCCGGGCCACCCGCCGCTCGGCTCCGCTTCTGCACCGGGCTTACGTGGGACGCGAATGTGTCCTCTGCTCAGGGCGCTTACGAGGAGCGTTTGTGATGATTTTACTGCTGGGGTTGTTTCTCTTATTATTATTATTTTTTAACTAACTGCCCCATTCCCTGGGGATGAAGAAGAGGCCGTAGATCGGCCTAAGTTCTGATTTTAACCTGTTAGTCCATTGCACTTCGAACATTTCTTTTTTAAAGTTTTAAGAACAGTTGGCAAGGCTAGCAAAATTTCTAAACAATTTTTTCTATTCATAAATAGATTTTGTATGTAATTATCGTTTGTACTTGGGTATCTTTAACATGCAAGTAAATCGAAAAGTCTACAGAATTTGTCAAGTTGGAGGTAAAGGAGAAAGAAATACTGGGTTGACCTTTATCTGAAGATCAGTTTTGGCTGAAGAGAGGAAGAAGCTTGTTGGGGGGAAAAAAAAAAGAACCTTTGGTAGGTGTTCTTTGCCTTTTGGCAGACATTAGTGATAGCAGTAGTGCGATCCAAAGCTTGTTTGACTGTCTTTGACAAAGACAGCTCTGGTTTCTAGTTAAGCTGCAACCTAATCAGCTTATACTATTGTGCAAAACTGGTTTTTATTTAGTATACCTGAACGTTCAACCCAAGGACTCGGGAAAGTTGAAAATTGCAGTCAGCTCTTTATTCAGACATATTTAGGAGTTTCTTAATTCCTAGGAGAGCATCGCGAAGGTTTGGTTCTAATAAATGTGAAAGAGAAAAATGTTAAACTCAAGTCAATCCCTCCAGAATATTTAAAGAACTTTTCCCCTTCACTTTTTAAATTTAAGCAGAGACCTTTAAAAAACCATGGCAGATGTGGATCCAGATACATTGCTGGAATGGCTGCAGATGGGACAGGGAGATGAAAGGGACATGCAACTAATTGCCCTTGAACAGCTATGTATGCTGCTTTTGATGTCTGACAACGTGGATCGTTGTTTTGAAACGTAAGTACATTCCTTCGTCATCTTCCTTTGGGGTTGGTGTGGTGACATCTGTTCTCAACCATTTGCTGATTTTGGTTTGTGAAGAAATATCTCTAGTGAATTTTAGAACATACGCTTCTAAATTTTTCTACACTTTTGTATTCGTACTTTTCTAAGAAATAAAGACTAAGTGAAGTAACTCTAGTAATGATGATTGTGATTATGGACATAACATTTTTTTTCTGGTTCATTTAATCTCTTATTTTAAAGAGAAAAAAATTTCAAAACAAGATAATAGGAGGGTAACAGTGGTTAATACATTGGGTATTGTTATCTTTAAATTACTCACATTATAAGATATAGGCATGTAACTGTCCAAGCAATATTAGTACAAACTTTTTAATGAACTAAGAAGTTTTTTTTTTTTTCTGGTACCGTGAATCGAACTCACAACCTTGTGCTTGCCAGGCAGGCGCTGTGCCACTGAGCTAAATCCTCAGCCCCTTGAACTAAGAAATTAGTAGTAGAACTATCTTAACTATCATATATATACACACACATATATATGTATATGTGTATGTATATATTTGCTTTTCCCTTGAATGAATGGTAATTAGGAATACTAATACCTGCAGCTTGGGTTATCCATTTTTAAAATATATCATAAACTGGGGAGAAGACAAATATTTTTTAAAGCTATTTCTAGACCATAAAACTGACTTATGGAAGAAGAGAAGTGATAATGAACCCATGTTTTGAATTGCCTGTTTCTTAATTGATGTTAAGTCATATGTTACTGTACTTTTGTTAAAGGAAACCATTGGTTTATAAATTTTATTTTGTGAAAGTACAAGTGGGATGTTAAACATAGAATACTTTTTAGTAGAAACATTCTCTTGCTTTGGAGAGTTTAAATAGTTTTATTCAGAAGTTAAAATTGAGAATTTGTGCAAAAATGTTAAAGAGGGCTCGTTAGTAGATAGGCTGTTAAAGCCATGATGCTAAGTCTAATCAGAGTAACCATTTTTCTGAGTGCTGCACATGCTTGGGTTTTATTGTTGAATTAATATATACAGTTCTGAATTCCAATAATAAGTAATTGAAAACTCTTATTTCTGTATTTGTTTTATTGTCATTTTAAGGTAACTAGTGGAAAATATTTGAGATACCTAAAATTTAAGATAACTGTTTTAATGTCTTTGAGATGGGAATAAAGACTGTATTACTTACTAAATTGACAAGGCACTTTATTTTTAAATTTTTTTTTTGTGGGACATCATGCATGCTAGCATGATGTCCAGGTGCTCTACCACTGAGCTTCATCCCCAGGCCTGACAAAGTATTTTTGTTTTTGCTTTTATTTTTAAAATAATTGCTGGTTGTAAACTTTATTTATTTATTTATTTAGTTTTGTTTTGTTTTTTTCCCCTGGTACCAGGAATCGAACTCACGACCTTGTGCTTGTCAGGCAAGTGCTGTGCCACTGAGCTAAATCCCCAGCCCCTGTAAATTTTATTAAGATAATTTCTTGTTTTGTTTTTTTGGTCTTTATTTTTTTTGCACTGGGAATTGAACTCAGGACCTTGTACTTGCCAGGCTGGCGCTTGTGCTGCTGAGCTATATACCCAGCCCACTTCTTTTGTCTTTTTGAGACAGGGTTTCACTGTGTAATTCAAGCTGGCCTAGAGCTCACCTTGTAACCGAGGCAGGCCTCAAACTCACACCTCCTGCATCAGCCTCTGGAGTGCTGGGATTACAGGCATAGGCTACCATGCCCGGGTAAAACGGTATTTTAATAAAAATCTTTATAAATGAGATTTTCCAGTCATAGTGATCCATTTCTTTTAACTAGTTTTTGTTATCAGCAGACACTTTGAGTACATAAGAATAATTTAGCCCTCTTGACACCTGTTGTAGTAAGATTTACAGAGATGCGAGTTTTGAATGTTCATGTTTCATTAGAGAGTCTTCATTATCTTGGTAGTTATTTTGGTATTTTTAAATTGAGGCTAGGGATGTAGTTTTTTGGTTGAGAGAATGCCTAGCATGTACCAGTCCTGCGTTTAATCCCCAGCAAGGCAGTAAAAAGTTATACTTGCCATGCAAATCAACTATCATTTCATATCTCCTATTTAATATTGCTCACATATGGTTGAGGTGTGTGTAATGGCATTTTAAAAAGGTATTACTGTATTAAAACAGTTTAAAGGGAGAATTTCAGATGTGAAATTCCTGCCTTTGAAAAATTATACCATCCAGACATAGCTGCTGGGTTGTTTTTTTCATTTTCCCTTCTAAGTTTAATTCATAGTTAGTATAGTGTAATTTTTAAGAAAGATGATATTAAAGTTAAGTCAGACATGGTACTCTGTGTGAAAGTACGTTAGTATTTCAAATTGGAATGGTTAGCCTTGTTTCATGTACCATACCAGTTATGTCCCAAAAATACATAGGTTCTTTGTACTGAGCTACATCTCCAGGCCATTTTTTATTTTTTATTTTGAGACAGGATCTCTCAAACTCACTAAGTGCCTCTTGCTTAGTTGTCTCAGTTGGTCTCAAACTTACAATCCTCCTACCTCAGCCTCCCAGAGTGCTAGCATTACAAGCCTGTGCCACCAGGCCCAGTTTGATATGATTAAATTTTGTAACAATTTTGTTTTTAAACCTTAGTTGTTTTTTTCTTCATTCATTATCACAACGAAAAACTATCTTGGTTCCTTCTTTAAATTAGAGAAACAGCCTAGTGAGATGGGAAGAATTGGTTATATTATCAGAGATATGGGCTCAGGTTCTTTGCTTGTATTACTTAACCTGGGAGAGCCTTACCCTCTTCCTTGTAAGATAATAAGTAATCTTATTTCAGTGGGTTTCTTGTGACAGAGGAGAAAATTGTGTGTGAGAACTACTTTGAGTGAAATGGGCTACTCATCATTATTATCTAATTTTGAATTTTATTTGGATACTACTCCTTGAAATAGTGAGTGGTTTTGGACAGTCTTAAAACGCTTTTGAGGGGCTGGGGATTTAGCTCAGCGGCAAAGTGCCTGCCTGGCAAGCGCAAGGTCGTGAGTTCGGTTCCCGGTACCGAAGAAAAACAAAAAAAAAACGCTTTTGAATAATCAACAAGGCAAGTGAAAACCAATAATATAGTGTGTGTATTTCTAATATTGGTGAGAATCTTCCACATTAAAAATTTGATTTCAAAAAATAAATACCCTTTGGTTATGTCTAATACAGCAAATGGTGCCTGTAAACTCAGATAAGATGTGATTAAAAAAAAAAATACAGTGTGTTTAGATTTTAAAACATTCATTACAGTAAAAAACATATGGCTATTAATCACCCTCAAAATACTTCGCCATTGTTCTTGCCACTTTCCAAAGCAGTTCTGGAAGTCCTTTTTTTTTTTTTGTTTTTCTCCGGTACCGAGAACCGAACTCACGACCTTGCGCTTTCCAGGCAGGCGCTTTGCCGCTGAGCTAAATCCCCAGCCCCTTGGAAGTCCTTTTTTTGTGAATGTCTTTAGTTGTGCACCCTGGTGGCTGCCTTAATGTCTTGAATCAGTTCAAAACTTTTACCTTTCATGGTCATTTTCACTTTGGGGGAAGAACCAGAAGTTAGTTGCATGGGGCCAGGTCCATTCAACAAGGTAGATAAAGACCCACCTATAATGTTTTTAGAAGTCTGCCTTTCCATTGAATGGCATTCAGTAGCAACATTCACCATATTTTTGGTCATACCTCATAAAGACACTCAAGAAAGATGACTTCAAAGTGGCAAGAATGATTGTATAAATGTATTTAGAGCCAGGGAAAGTATTTTGAGAGGAATTAAGGATAGTGTGCCTTTTACTGTAATAATTTTTAAAAATTTACGTTTACGATATTATCCGTGTTCATTTTTGCCTTGTGGCTTGTATTAAGTATATATCTCCTTGGTTAAAAAATACAGATGGTTAGCTAGACCCTGTCTAAAAAAGACAAAAAAAAAAAAAAGACAGATGGTATATTGAAAACAGTCACATTTGCAGTAGGCTAGACATGGGTTCAGATGCCTGCCTTTACTGCTGAATAGTTATATGATAGCTGTTCAAGCTTGTTTCCTTACCCTTGCAGGGTTTTTGGGGGGAGGGCGGTTATTGGGAGTCGAATTTAGGACCTCAGGCGCTGCGCCACTGAGCTAACCTTCTGGTCCCCTTACAGGGGTTTTCATGAAAACTAAATGAGCTAATATACGTGAATGGCCCAAAACAGTGTTTTTCTCATAATACTTGTCGTTTTTTTTTCTACTTAAACTTGGTATTTTTCACACCTCTCCATTTTTTGTAGTTTTGACAAGTGTATTTTTAAGTTAAGGAATATAACTTCTGTTGTTGTTTGTATTTTGTTTCTTTGGAGACAGTATCTCACTATATAGTTCAGGCTGGCCTTGAACTCATGTAGCCCTTGAACTCATGGGAATCCTGCCTCAGTCTCCAGGTGCTGGGATTACAGCTGTGAGCCACCACTCCTAGGCAAAGAATATAACTTCCTGCAATTCTTCATATTAGTGCCTGAACTAAAGATAATGCGCCAGAAAGTAAAATGGGTTCAAATTAGTTTTTGCTTTCATCTGTGATGTATCATTAAGCTCTAAAATGTAATAAGCTGTAAATGTAATTAGCCAATGAGTACTTTTGCATTCACATCAGAATACGTGTTTATTATATGTAATAATTTTTTTTTTCTTTTTTTTTTGGTCTTTTTGAGACAGAGTCTTGCTATGCAGTTTCGGCTGGCCTTGAGCTAACTTTGTAGCCCAGGCTGGTCTCGAACTCACAGTAATCCTCCTGCCTCAGCCTCCCAAGTGCTGGGATTATAACCGTGCGCCACCACACCCTGCTGTAATAATATTATAAATAAATAATAGTATGTCTGTGGGAAAGGAATAGATTCCTGAGCAGTTTAAAAGTTACATGGCCAGGATTTGCAGAATGATTGGGTATGAGAAAAAATAAGGGCTGTGTTTTGATGGTGCATAACTGTAATCCCAGCAAGTCAAGAGAGGCAGGAATATTGCTGCAAATTTGAGGCCTTCTTGAGTTCAAGGACAGCCTCAACTGCATAACGAGATCCTGTTTCCAAAGGAAAAAAAAAGTAGAAAAAGGTATTATGGGTAACACAGGTTACAGTGGATGATGGTGCCACTCACTGAGATAAAACTAGAAGGCTAAAGGCTATGTTTTTTGTTGTCGTTTTGGGTTTTATGGCGAGGGGTGGTTTAGAGTCTGTCTCAATGTAGCTCCAGCTGGCCTAGAACTCAGTATGTAGCCCAGGCTGCACTCTAGCACAGGAATCTTCCTGCCTCAGCCTCCCAGGTGCTGGAATAACAGGCATGTATCGCTGTGCCTGACCATAAATATAGTTGTTTTTTGGTTTTTTTTTTGAGACAAGGTCTTGCTATGCAGGCTGGCTTTGAGCTCACTTTGTAGCCCAAGCGGGTCTCAAACTCACAACAATTCTCCTGCCTCAGCCTTCTGAGTGCTGGGATTACAGGTATGTGCCACCATGCCTGGCCCTTAGTTTTATAAAAAAGTAAATTTTTCCAAATAAAATATTTGGGAAAAGTGTGGCATTAACATTTTTGCAGAGCTTTTTAGTAGAAGTTGAGTCACATACTTGCTTCTGCATTCCGTCTGTTACATTATGTTGTTTTGATTGAATTATATAAAAATCTTATACAGATGTATTTGGAGCATTATAATAACTTCACATAATAATGAATATTCTGTTTTTGTTTTTGAGACCAGGTCTTGCTGTTAGTCTAGGTTAGCCTTAAACTCACACTTGGAATCCTCTTGCCTCAACCTCCTGAGTGCTGGGTTTATAGGCATGTGCCACTATCCTGGTTAGGTGTTGTTCTTTGATACTATACCAAGACACAACAAATAGTAGCTGCTTAAGATTTAGTTACATGTAGATTGTGATATATCAGTGGACTTTTCATGGTCTGTTACATTAAAATCTGTCAGTGTGTCTTGTACTGTGAATGAATATTTTGTGCATATTTAACTTGTTAAAAACTTGTGTTGGAGCCAGGCCTGGTGGCACACACCTGCAATCGCAGCACTTGGGAGACTGAGGCAGGAGGATCATCGCGAGTTCGAGACCAGCCTGGGCTACAAAGTGAGCTCGAGGCCAGCCTGAACTGCATAGCAAGACCCTGTCTCAAAAAGAAAAAAAAAAAAACTTGTGTGGTTAGATACTTAAAATTATTTTTCTTTTTTTTTATTCTTTTTTTTTTGTATCAAGAGTCGAACTCAGGACCTTGCACTTGCCAGGCAGGTGCTTGTGCCACTGAGCTATAGCCCCAGCTTCAAATGTTGACATATGTCATTCCACAGTATAAAGAAACTTTTTTTTTTTTGTCTTTGTTGAGACAGGGTATCACTATGCAGTTCAGCCTGGCCTTGACCTGCTTTGTAGCCCAGGCAGGTCTCAAACTCAGAATAATCCTCCTGCCTCAGCCCCCTGAGTGCTGGGATTACAGGTGTGTGCCACCATGACTGGCTTTGTTTTTCTTTCTTTCTTTTTTTTTTCCGGTCCTGGGAATCAAACTCATGACGTTACGCTTGCCAGGCAGGTGCTGTGCCACTGAGCTAAATACCCAGCCACTGTTTTTCTTTTTGAAACAGGATCTTGCTGTGCAGTTCAGGCTGGCTTTGAGCTCACTTTGTAGCTCAGGCTGGTCTCAAACTTGCAACGATCCTCCTGCCTCAGCCTCCGAAGCACTGGGATTACAGGCGTGAGCCACCACACCTGGCTATATTTAATATGATTGCTGATTTCATCAGAAAAGTTTCTAATTGGAATGGTGTCATGCTTGTGGTAGCAAATATAATTTGCAAAATTGTAATTTTTGCCTCAAAGCTTTAATACTATCATTAGCAACACTTCGTTGTTTTACTTGAGGTGAAAGGCACGCTTGATTAATTTTTGAGAAGTTGCTGCCAGATATCTGAGTCTGGATAATCAGTTTGATATTCTTTTAAGAAGAGTGGTATTAAAAGAAAAAAGGTATTTCTGCGGCTCTGAAACAGGTATAGAAGTAGCTCAGTATGGTGGTACGGCACTCAGGAGGCTTAGGCTGATGAAGGAGGATCGCTGCAAGTTGGAGGGTGGGCTGTGCTAGTGCTACATAGTGAGACCCTGTCTCAAAATAAACAAGTGAGGCTAAGTGTGGTGGGGCATGCCTGTAATCCCAGCACTAGGGAGGCTGAAGCAGGAGGAGTTCAAGGCCAGCCTGGACTACATAACAAAACCCTGTCTCAAAAAAGAAAAGGAAACAAAAAGTGTAGAAGCTTTTCTTAAACACAACCATTGTACTTCTGGTATGTGGAACTGCTTTCTGCTTCTCATTTCCTTAAGTAGAGTACTACAAAGATGTATATTTCCAGGGTTTAGATTTTACCAAATTAGTAATTTTATTGCTTTATCAAGGTTATCGTTTGGTGCAACTGCTTTTTTTTTTTTAATGCCAGTTTTTGGCAGTGCAGAGTACAATTTCTAGTAGTACAGTTTAGTTTTGCTGCTTCAATTTATTCTAAGGCACCAACAGTTTTATCTAACATTTTTTCTTCATTAGTGCCCATGTTGTCACAAGAGAGTGATTCAAAAAGAAAAAGGGCAGGTGATGAACACTAGTAAAAAGGTTAAGTGAGGGAAGACTGAAAGGTGTCCTTTGGACTTCGTCAACATTTTTTCAAGGTCATTGATCTCAGTTAATGAGAGCCAAGTGGATTGGCAGTGAGGAGCAAACTTGAGTGGATTGAGACGTGGACATGTGGAAAACTTTTTGTGTTGGAAAAGGAGAATGAGGCTTTTGTTTTGTCAGAGAGCTAGGAAAACCAGTTGTGGTGGCACATGCCTGTAAGCACAGCACTTCGGAGGCTGAGGCAGGAGGATCCCTACAAGTTTAAGGACAACCTGGGCTATAGTGAGACCCTGTCTCAAAAAATAAAAAGAGCTAGGAGAGAAAATGAGTAATCCCTAGTGTAAGGATACTGAAAAGCTGGAAGACGGTTGGTTGTTGTCTAGACCAGTCACACTTTAGTATGCATAATGAGAATCACCTGGGGCTCTTGTTGAAATGCATATTCCTAGTCTGTTAGTTTGGTGTGTTGCCTGATATTTTGCATTGCTAATGTGCTCAGGTAATGCAGAAGTATTTTGTTAGAACACTCCCTCCCCCCCATTGACCAGTAAAGCCCTGATCCTCTGATGGAGAGGTTGATTTTAGGTAGAAAAAGGTGTATACTCCATTGAAACAAACAGAAAGTGAAGTTAGGTGGTAAAAGTTGATGGTAAAAAGTGGAAGGGATTTCAGTTCGATAACTTCTGTTTTCTTTCTAAAAGTAGATTAAATCTCCTGAAGTAGATTAGAAAGAAAGGTAATATCTAGGATTGGTATGAGGAAGTATGTATCCTCAGATCGCTTCATAACAGACAGTCCTACCTCTAAGGTAACTATAACCACAGTTAGTTAAATTCTTTTTTTTTTTTTTTTTAATTTTTTTTTTTTTACAGTTAGTTAAATTCTTAAAATATTGATTAGATTTTACCGTTGCCCTTTGCAAAATCTTAATGGGTCAAATTTAAATGCCTTCTAACTCTGTTACAATCTCACAGGTAAACATGACTATTTTATTATACTTTTGAGTTCTCTGCTTGGCACACAAATAGCTAATATCAATATAGTGAATGAACTGAAAAAAATTTTTTTTTTTTTTTTTTTGGTACCAGGAATTGAACTCTACTTTGTGCTTGCCAGGCAGGCACTTGTGCCACTGAGCTATATCCCCAGCCCCCAGAAATTTTTTATGTTGGACCTGTTTCCCACTTCCTATCCCTGAAATGCTTAAAATGTTTCTGGAGTTGTGAAACTGGGAATGTGCAGAAGGATAAGTGTTGGATTCTTCTCTCTAGCAGAAATAGTAATGGTATCAGTGTGTATCTTCCCTACCCTTTTGCATTAATGAACCTGCTTTTTATGTTTTGTTTCGTTTTTTTGAGACAGGGTCTCACTAGCAATTCAGGCTGGCCTTGAACTCACAGTAATCCTCCTTAACAGCCTTCTGAGTGTTGGGATTACAATTGTGTGCCACCACTCTGGGTGATGAACTGGCTTTTTTCCATATGACCCCTTTTTCTTCCAGAGAGTGGCAGAGTAATAGGCAAGTTAAATTACTTTCATTGATTAATCCTACCAGCTGATCTTTCCTTGGTTAGAGAATGTTCATTAATAAATCAAATATATAAAATCCTGTAAAGTTAGTAAATCAATTTCTATAAACAGCAACTGTGAATGCATACACAGCAGAGGAAAGTACTAGAATGAGAAATGTTGTCTGTCCGAGTTTTTAACCTGGGTGAAAAACTTCAGGGAACTTTTCTTAAGATTATTAAAGTATCTGCCACTTAAAAAATACATATATGAAAAAAATATTGTTCTAGTTTTTAGAGAAAATACAATTACAATTTACAGAAATAATAAGGAAATAGTTTTTTTGTGTGTGTGTGCTGGGAATTGAACTCAGGACCTTACACTTGCCAGGCAGGTGTTTGTGCCGCTGAGCTAGGTCCCCAGCCCCAATGTATACATAGGACATTGTATGTATATATATTTTGTATACTTAATTGATTTGTGTTGTTAGACTGTTGAGTTCTTGAAAGTGTAGCACTGTGTCGTACTAGCACTGTGTCTTTTTTGTCCTGTTCTCAATACAAAGCACAGCGTGACACAAAAAGACATCCAGTAAGCAAGGCATGGTGATGGACACCTGAAATCTCATGTTGTAGAGGCTGAGGCAGGAAGAATGTAGCTCAAACCCAGCCTGGGCAATCTAGTATCTTAGTGAGAGACCCTGTCTCTCAGAAAATAAAGACTGGGATTTAGCTTAGTTCAGAAGCCCCCAGCTTGATCCCCACTACTGCTGTGAAAAGCATTAAGTAGACATGTGTTAAATGAGTTGTGGCCAAGTTTGTGTGTGTGTATTTTAATTGGGGCAAATCAAATTTTACATTACTTATCATAGCTTATTCCTTTTTGTTGGAGAGAACAATAATTGTCAGCTACTATAAGAGTAGTCATTTGTAGCTCAGGAATACAGAGTTGAAGCTGGGAGCAGAGGTAAAAATCAAGTAAAAAATGAAATAGATCAAAATATATCACTGGCCAGTGATATAGCTTAGTAGCGCAGCACCTGCCTGGGAAGTGCAAGATCCTAACTTTGATTCCCAGTACCAAAACAAAATAACCAAAAATACATCATTTATTATCTTTAATAAGCCAGATTTAGTAATTTTTTAAGTGAAAATGATTACTTTTCTAAAGTGCTTTCTTTACAGACTATATTCAGTAAAATACCTCTACCACAGGTACTGTCTTTTGTTTGTTTTTGAGTTGGGGTCTTGCTTTGTGGTTCAGGCTGGCCTGGCTTTACATTGTAGCTCAGACAGGCCTTGAACTCTTGGTGATCCTCTGGTCACAGCTTCCTGAGTGCTGGGATTACTGCACGCAGCACCATGCCTGGGATGTCCTTTGTTTTTGTTTTTATTTATTTATTTTTTTGTCCTTTGTTTTTAAAAAACAAAGTTAGGGGCCAGGGGTTTAGCTCAGTGGCACAGCGCCTGCCTGGCAAGCATGAGGTCCTGAGTTTGATTCCTGATACCATCCCCTAAATAAAACAACAGAGTTGAATTTCTTCATGTTACCAGTCTTCTGAAATCATGGTCCAAGTGTAACTAATGTCTGGAAAAGGCATATGGTAGTTACAGTACAGAAAATACTAGCATTCCCAGGGAAACTTTCTCTTAAGAACCTCGTAAACATGGTTTTACTTTTTCGATTTTCGGGTTTTTTTTTTTTAAGATACTAGGCTATATAGCAAGACCCTGCTCAAATCCAAACAAGAAAAGATATTTCCACTTCTGTATTAGTTAAAGTTCTTTAGAGGAATAGTCAGTAGAAAATGTATGTGCAACTATGAAAGGACATTGTTAGGGTGGCTTACAGGATCAGAGGCAGAAAAGTCCAAAATGGCCATCCAAGAAGTCAGAGGCAGGAGATTCCATGGTGGCTGTCTGCAGGGTTAGAGGTGGAAGAATCCTCAGTGGCTGTCTGCATGCTGGAGAACTACAGGATCCAGTTTCTCTTCAGCTCAAGTAGTTGTAGGCCACAAAACAAGAGAGATCCAAGAATCAAGTCCAAGGCCAAGGCCTGAAACCTTCACTGTAGAGTTGCCAATGAAAGTCTGAGGCCATAGCAAAGATGGCCTTTCTGTAGAAGTGGGCACATTTTCCTCTATCTTTTTATTCCGTCTGAGCTATACACCCATTGGTTGGTACCATCCACATCCAAGGAGGATCTTCCCTCAGTTTGCTGGCCTACATGTCAGCCATCCACAGTCATACCAGGGCTGTGCTTTATTAATTTGCTAGGCATTCCCCCCGCCCCCCGTACTAGGAATCGAACTCATGACCTTGTGCTTGTGGGGTAGGCGCTGTGCTGCTGAGCTAAATTCCCAGACCCTTTTTTTGTCTTTTTGAGACAGGGTCTCGCTGTGCAGTTCAGGCTGAATTTGAGCTCACTTTGTAGCCAGGCTGGCCTCGAACTTGCAACGATCCTCCTGCTTCAGCCTCCTGAATGCTGGGATTACAGGCATGTGCCACCACCACCTTGGCTTCCTAGGCATTTCTTTATCTGTTAAAGTTGACATGATTAATGTTCACAACTTCTCTTGAGAAAAGATTCTGATGTCATTGCAGATAGTATTTTGGAAAGTTGTGCTTACATTTGAAGTCATCTGAAGATTTTTCTTCATCTCATTTATATGGTTGACTAGTCTGCCAGGAGTTTTATTTGTAGTGAGTAATCTAAAGTTTCCTAATTAAACTAACATTGGGTCTATAAGTTGGTATTAATAGTACTGGTTTTATAATGTACAAATAATTTCTACTAAAATTTAAGGGGTAAATATTTAGCAAGTTTAAAATTTTGAGTGAGTGTAACTATATATAAAATTAGTGGTTTCCAAGCTTTTTGACACCAAGGATCAGTTTTGTGAAAGACAATTTTTCCATAGACTTGGGGTTGGGTATAGGATGGGGTAATGACTTTACAGTGATTCAAGCACATTACAGTTTTTGGACATTTCCTTGTATTATTATTATTACTTTGTAATATGTAACAAATAATTAAATACAGCTCACCATAATGCAGGGTCAGGGGGATCCCTGAACATGTTTTCCTGTTAACAGTCCCATGTGAGGGTGGTGAGAGACAGTGACACCTGGAGTGTGTTGCTTATGTCCAGTCTCTTCCATAATCTCTTTTATTGTTGTTTGTTTTTTGAGACAGGATGTTACTATGTAGTGCAAGCTGGCCTTGAATTTACTTATATAGTCCAGGCTAGCCTGGAACTCATGGCGACCCTCCTGCCTCAGCTTCCAGAGTGCTGGATTACAGGCACATGCCCCCACACCTGGCATACCTTCATTTTCATTGCTGTCACTTCAGAAAACCCTGCTTCAAAAAGATAGGGTGTTGGAAATGGAAGCAGACTTTTCAGTGCTTTTGTGGCAATTGGAGGATTTTCCATCTCGACTTTAATTCAGAACATAGGAAATTTGAAGTGGTCTCCAACATGCTTGTACAAAAAAAAAAAAGACCCTGTTGCAAAAGAAACCAAAATTTTTTTTAAATAATCAGCTACATAAAAATGTATAACCTTAACTCCCATCTGTTCACATAGCTCTGTGAGGAGATGAACACAGAGCACACGTCTTAAACACAGAACTGAGACAGCTTTCTAAGGGTAGATCACTGGCCAGAGTGTTTGAGTTTCAAGAGCCACTTCAGAGAGTTCTTTTAGAGAAGCAGTCACTAGAGCCAGGTGTGGTTGGCACATGCCAGTCATCCCAGCACTCAGGAGGTCGAGGCAGGAGGATTGTCATGAGTTCAAGGCTGGCCTCATTTACACAGTGAGATCCTATTTTAAAAAACGGTTTTGCTGTGTAGAGATTACAGGTGTGTGCCACCATGTCTGGCTTATAGTTGAATTTTTTTTTTTGAGTTAACATTTTTATTTATTTTTTATTTTTTAGTTTTTTTCCGGTACCGGGAATCGAACTCAAGACCTTGCGCTTGCCAGGCAGGTGCTGTTGCGCTGAGCTAAATCCCCATCCCCCTGTAGTTAATACTTTTAATCACATCCTCCAAGACATTGTTAGTTCAGGTGGCACTTTTTGGCTAGCTAGCATTTCTCTATAAATGACAGAGTACTCACTCAGAAGAGACTTCTTTGACCTAAATTGACACCAAAAGCCATACTGTTACGGCATCTGCTCTGTCTGTGCATATACCAACACAAAATGACCAGTAAAATTTTCCTGGTATGTAATCATTCAGAGGTTTGAATAGTTCTGCAGCTGTGGTGTTCATTGTCAACAAAAGTGTGCATAACATATCCTCATGCACTTCCTCCTGAAATACATATTGCACAAAAATAAGTATTACCTTGTCAACATCAGTAGACTTATCAGTCTGGATTGTGTGCCACAGTGACTCATTAATCCTCAATATGGCATGTATCTAGTCGTCCCCCCCCCATGGATGTGATTGAGAATGTGATGCTGGGATTAAGGGTACCACACTGTGGATGTGGGTGGCGCACCAATCAATATGCTTACAGCCTGGATATAGAGGGACAGAAAGAAGGCTGCTGCTACTGTCCTGCTGCTTGCTTCTTGTCTGTGGCACATTCTGCCTACTCTTTGATCCCCTCTGCCATGTTACCTTACCTTGTGGAGCCAGCTGATTATGAACTGAAACTTCTACAAACTGTGAGCCAAAATAAACCTTTCCTCCTTTAATTTTGAGTGTTGAGTGTTTTGTCTTGGCGTTGAGAAAAGTAATTAAGACATTCTCTGTTCCATCAGTTTGTGTAGTTGCAGTGCTAGCCAAAAGAGGAAAACATGCCACCTTTTGAACTGTAGCCTCTCCTAAAAATTCACAACACATATCCTTAGTAACAGACAGGATCCACTCTTCACAACTAGTAACGAGCTTATTAGCTTACTAGTTTTAGCAATGCGTTAGACTCTTAAGAATGCCCTCAATGCAGAAATATTTGTTCATCATTACTTCTTCATGTTCATGTGTTTTTCTTTTGAAAAACTCCAAAGATATGTCTGTAATGCAAGGTGCTTGCCGTGAAGCAGTTTAAGGGTTTCATGCTTCTATTGGATAGCTGGTTTTTACATATTAAACAAATTGGGCTTGGAGAATGTGAATCACCTGTTGCACTGAACCCAGAAATTTAAGTAAAACTCTTGATATTTCTTCTAAATGCAGTTTCATTTTTGTTGGCAGTTTTAGACTCTTCTCTCTCGTCATTCGGGCTTTCCCTCTTTTCAAAAAAACTGTCCAGTGACACTTGCTGTTTTACTCATTTTGGCTGGAGTTAGCTTTTTGGCTTGCAAAAACTGTGACAGAGACAAGTCAGCAGTACAGGAAAGAAGCATGGATGGAAGTGGTCAATAAAATGGGCAGTCCCTGAGCAGTGTTGGATCTGACTTAAAGTGCACTGCTGCCAGGTGTGGCTGTACAGTTGAAATGCATAAACTCACTTGCCACTATAGAGCCTGCCACTGGATGCAGCTAATTGTTACAAGTGTGCACTACCACGTCTGGCTCTGCTAATGTTAATTTCTTTTTACAGTCAGTCGCTCCTAAGGACTAGCCTCACTACCTAGTCCAGATCATGAGTCATTAGATATTTTTTCTTCTTTTTTTTTTCCCCTTAGTGTTTTTGTTTGAGACAGGATATCATAGTTGAGGCCAGCATTGAACTGTGTAGCCCAAGCTGGCCTAGAACTCTTGTGGTAATCCTCCTGCCTCAGTCTCTTGAATGGTGGGATTACAGAGATGCACCACCATACTATGCTTTTTTTTTTTTTTTTTAAATTTAGCATATTGCATCTAGATTTCACCTACACTACTGTTTTTTTCCTTTTCTTTTTTTTCCCTCAGTACTATGGATTGAATCCAGGGCCTTCATAGTAAGCTGCCTTCATAGTAATCTCCCCCTCCACTTTCTAGTCTAGTACTCAGATGGTGTTTTATAACATAGTTTGTTTCTCAGAGTTTTTGAGTACTGCTTTTTAGTGCTAACCTCCTCCATACATGTAGCCTGAGATGAATTTGGGACTTGTATCATGGATTCCTTTTTTAGTTCTTTTTCTTTCTGAGTATGGGGGCTTGTCTTAGTTACTGTTCTTGTTGCTGAGATAAAATGGCCAACACCCAAAGTTAAAGGGGAAAAGGTTTATTTAGCACATAGTTTGTAGAGGTTTCAGTGCATAATCAACTGGCTCCAAGGCAGAGTGGCACAGCAGACAGCATTGCAGAGGAAAAACAGTTCATGGTGGGAAGAAGGTAGCAAAGCAACAGAAGATGACCATAGCTCTTTCTATCCCTAATATCTTACCCAGGCTACTCAGGGTAGGTATCATTCATACCCTTAGTCTTAATGGCCTAAACTGGACGTGGTGGGTCATGCCTGTAATCCCATCACTCAGGAGGTTGAGGCAGGAGGATTGTTGCGAGTTCAAGATCAGCCTGGGCTACAAAGTGAGCTCAAAGCCAGCCTAAACTGCATAGCAAGATTGTGTCTCAAAAAGGACAAAAAAAAACGCCCTTGATTCAAACATTGCATCGTGAATCAATCCCAGTGTTGCACACTCTAGATCCAGCCACCTCTGAAAAAGTTCCACCTATGACTGCGTGAGGCTTGGGGGAACATCTAAACTCAAGCCATAACGGGCCCCTCCAAATCTTTCTTAAGCGCCCAGGAATCCTTTCCATTGATTTTTTTTTTTTTTTTTTTTTTTTTTGATTAGAAAACGAGACTCTCTTGAGGTTTTAGCCACAGTCTCCCTCACCCTTCCTTGCATCCCTTTGTGCTAGCATAGAATTTCTGACACTTGGACTACTTCCTGGTAAAAGTAGTAAGGGAAAAGAGATTTTTTAAAAAATTTCTTCTCATGCTCTTTGAATCACTGTCACTCCTTTTCATATTTCTCCTGGGTTTTGAGGCACAGGTGGTCTCCATTGCCATTAGGCATGTAGTTTGAGACTTGTACTGTGGGTCCATTCTTGGCCTAGTTAGGCAGTGAAAACCCAGGAATTTCTCCCTATACCTGCTGGCTAATTATGGCCCTCCCAGTTTCTGTTGTGTGTTTCTGCTACATAGTTTTGGGATTTGCCCTAGCCCGAGGTATTTTAGCTCTATCACTGTGAGAGAATACCTGAGAAGAAAAACTTGTAAGAATAAAAGGTTTATTTCAGCTTATGGTTTTAGAGGCTTCAGTCCATGATCACTTGGCTCCATTGCTTTTGGGCTTGTGAGGCAGAACATGATGGGGCGCTTATGGTGGAGTAAAGCTGCTTACCTCGTGGTGGTGGAGAAGCAGAGGGGCAGGGGCTGGTGTCCCAACATTCCTCTCTGGGACACTGTCCTAAGAACCCTCCCTTCCACCAGGCCCCACCTTCCCAAGACTCTAGCACCTCCCAGCAGCACCATAGGTTGGTGACCAATTTTGAGCCCTTTGGGGACATTCTCGATCCAAATAACTGCAAGGAGTCAAAGCCTAGAGAGAGAAAAAGAAAGGAAGGAAGAAACAACCACCACCACCTTAAAATTCACTTCCATTGTCCTCCATCTGCTCTTGCCTACTTCTCGGAGCCTTGCTTTTCTGTGGTCTGTTCAGGGTTTTTGGTTGTAACCATCAGGTGTGATAGACTGTAATAAGTTCACTCCATGTTGACTGACCCCAAAGTTTAAATTTATTTTTGTGCATGACTAATTACATATATCTTGGTTTAAGATGGGGTTATATTCTAGTAGACCTATTGTTAGTTGAAAATAACATGAGAAAAAAATATATTTAACATACCCAACTACCAAACATTATAGCTTAACAGCATAATACACTGTGGAGTATGGATTGTTTGCCCTTGTGGCCATGGGTCTGACTGGAAGATGCTGTAGCTTGTTGACACTGCTCACCTCATAAGAGAATATTGTACTGCGTATTGTTAGCCCAGGGAAAGGTCAAAGTTTGAAATATGATTTCCACTAAATATTTATTGCTTTCATACCATTGTGAAGTCAGTTTTTCTTGGTTTTGTGTTTTTAAAATATTTTACTTTTTTATTACTACATGTTTATAGTATATAATGATTACCTTCCTCCTGGGGACCTGGTTCATATATATAACATCTTAATTCTTTTTTATCTCCTTCCTATCCCATTTCCTTTCTCTCTTGATCCTTTTTTCTTTGCAAAAAAAATCTACCTTCCTATTATCTAGGTAGGTTTTTATTTATTTATTTATTTTTTCCTTTTTTGAGACAGGATCTCACCATGCAGTTCAGGTTAGCCTTGAACTCACTTTGTAGCCAAGGCTGGCCTCAAACTTGCAGCAGTCCTTCTACCTCAGCCTCCTAAGTGCTGAGATTCAGGTGTGAGCCACCACACTTTATTTATATTTTGGGTTTTTCACATAAAAGAAATCGTGTGATATTTAAGCTTGTGGATCTGATTTGTTTTACTTAGCATTATTGTCTCGAAGTACATCTGTTTTCATACAAATGACTCGTTTATCCTTCTTTGTATGTTTTTTGTTTGTTTGTTTTTGGTTTTTCTCCCGTACTGGGAATCAAACTCACAACCTAGCGCTTGCCAGGCAGGCACTGTGCCACTGAGCTAAATCCCCAGCCCCTATCCTTCTTTGTAGTTAATTTGTGTAAGTTGAACTGTTGTAAGCTGGGGACCATCTATACATTTATTTTTCTGTTTGTGTATTGAAACCCATGAATTCATACCAATACCTACAGTTCTGGTCTGATGCTTCCAATTCATGCTAATCTTTCAGTATTTATTTGTAAATCCCATTTCCTACACTGCGAAACGTGGCTCATTTATTTATTCATTCATCCATCCATTCATTGATTCTGTTCCCTGCACAGATGCCCTCCTCACCTAGTGCATGGCTCTGATATCTTGTGCTGGAATGACCTCCTTCCCTCAGCTCCCTTCCTCAGCATCAGTGCTGGACCTATCTCCTATGTGGATGACTGAGGGGTTATTTCAATCGTTTATAAAAGACCTTGAAGTTGACTTAGATGAGAATTTTTAAAAAGGATGTGTAGAGAAGTGGAAAACATGAGATTTATTTCGGAGAGGGCTTAACGAGTGAGACTTAACTGAGAGGTTGGCTGAGTAATGTTAGAAAAGTAGAGGAAGACTCAAGGATGGTTCTCAGGTTTCTGGATTTCTGGATCACTGATATGTATGTATGAAGGAAATTGGGGAATAGAGTGCAGGTCAGTTTTGTTTTGAATACACTCATTTTCAGATGCCCATGGTAATTCTAAATGAAGACAGTGAGTTAGTCTGGGTGGAGATAACACTTGAGTTTTTTGAGATGGTCTTGCTTTGTGGTGCAGGATGGCTTTGAACTTACTACGTAAGCCCAGGCATGTCTCAGTCCCATGGCGATTCTCCTGCCTCAGCCTCCTGAATACTTAAATTATAAGTGTGCACCACTTTGTCTGGCTACTTGAAGAGTTTTTAAGAGAATGTGGATGAGATTTATACCTGTGGTATATAAACTAACGGAATGGATTAGATAATCGGAGATAATATAGGAAAGATGAGGAGGGACTGTAGTAGTAAAAGCCAATGTAAAAACTAGAGGAGCCAAGACAAAATTAAAGAAAAGATAGGAAATAATCATTGTAGACAGTGAAAGAAATGTAGAGATGCTATAACCATAAAGCTTGGGCTACAGAATGAGTTCAAGATCGGACTGAATTACATAGGGAGATCCTGTTTCCAAAAAAAAAAAAAAAATCCCTAACCAACAACTGAAGGATCTGTTTTAAAATCTGACATGTTTGTTTGTTTGTTTGTTTGTTTATTTATTTATTTTTTCTGGTACCGGGACTCGAACTCACGATGTTGCGCTTGCCAGGCCGGCGCTGTGCTGCTGAGCTAAATCCCCAGCCCCAATCTGACATGTTTATATTACAATGATTATATTAAAATAGAATATCCAAGGACCGGGAAGGTAGCTCGGAGGCACAGTGCCTGCCTGGCAAGGCAAAGGTTCTGAGTTCATTTTCCCCCATCCCCCCCAAAAAGCAGAATATCCAGCGGAATGTAGATCAGGCAATCACACTTGTTAGTAATTTCTTTTAGGTTCAGTATGAGCTTTTAGGTAATACAGATGTATTTTTTTGAATTATTCTGTACTTCATTTTTTTTAAAAGTACAGCATCTACTTTATTCTTTCCCAAGAGATAGTTTTCTTCAGTCCATTAATACATGCGCTGCCAAAGCTGGCACTCTTCAGTCTGCTAAGACCCAGCTCTTCCTTTTTTTTTTTTGGCTTTTCTCCGGTACCGGGAACCGAACGCACAACCTTGTGCTTGCCAGGCAGGCGCTTTGCCGCTGAGCTAAATCCCCAGCCCCAAGACCCAGCTCTTTACTCGGGCTTTGGTGGAGGTCCTGGGTCAGCACCAGCAGGTCTAAATTGGGGTGGAGGGGTTCGGTTGGGTTTGGTCCTTGCAGGCTTCACGAGATCAGTTCCTGACCACTTTGCTGTGAATGGCACAACTCACACAGTAGTGCAGCTTCGCATAGAGGTTGGGAAGCTCATAACTGTCTAAGATGCTCGCTTCCAAAATGTTCCTGACGGCGGCGGCCTCTACTGTGTGCCCCCCTCCACCGGGGATTGAACTCACGACCTTGCGCTTGCTGGGCAGGTGCTGTGCCACTGAGCTAAATCCCCAGCCCCCTCTACTGTGTTCTGAATGACAAACTTCCTAATGGCCTTATCCTTGGGTACACCGGGTGCAGTTCGTGCAGCGAATAGGCTGCCCATGACCTCGACCCTTTTTGGCACGACCATTGTTCCTTCTTTTTTTTTTGTCATCTTGAAAAGGAGGACCCGAAGTGTCCTGTACTTCAGAAATAAGTAATATAGACATTTTTCTGTATCTCTGTGTCATTGAGGTTTTGTGATTCGCTTTTTGGTTCTGAACAAATGTTAATAATCTATATCTTAATTGAGAAGTGCTGCTAAGAATCCTGTGTTTTAAAATTTTTTTTGTCTTTTTGAGACAGGGTTTCACTATGCAGTTCAGGCTGGCCTTGAACCCACTTTGTAGCCCAGGTTTGTCTCAAACTTGTAATGATCCTCCTGCCTCAGCCTCCCGAGTGCTGGGATTACAGGCATGCGCCACCACGCCTGCCAAGTTATTTTCCATTAAAAAAAAAATTCTCAAAACTTCAGCTATGACATATTTGCCCTAAATCAGTTGTTCTATTACAGTGGCATTCGCACAAATGAAATTTGTCTAATCTAGCTCTCCATTACTGATTACCTTTCAGATTGGCAGTGGATATACACATCATAGATGCATATAGTAATGTGGGTTCTTTTTTTAATTTTTTGTTGGTTTTGTGAGAGGCTTTCACTATGTAGTTTAGGTTGCTCAAACTCGATTCTTCTGCCTCAGCCTCTCAGGTGCTGGGATTATAGGTGTATGCCACCACACCTGATGTAATGTGGGTTCTTAATAGCAAAAATCACAGAGAAAATAATTCATAACTAGTTTCATAGGAATGTAAAAGATATAACTGTAGTTCTCTTTAAAGGTTAAATAAAAATTAGTGATTTTACATATGAGTATTTTGTTTTTAACATACTAAATTTTAAAATACATAGTTTTAAAATACATTTTAAAATACATAATTTTGTTTTTAACATAAATCATAGATCTATTGTCATTTAATATGAGGACTATTAACTTCATTTTATTCTTCGAATAAAGCTATTTTCTTTCTTTCTTTTTTTGTTTCGTTTTTTTTTCCGGTACCGGGAATTGAACTCACGACCTCGCACTTGTCAGGCTGGTGCTGTGCCTCTGAGCTAAATCCCCAGCCCCAGAATAAAGCTATTTTCTAAAGAAACATTACTTTTTTGGGACTGTGTTCTGTGTATTAACACTTTCACAATGTCTTTTCCTCATCTACTCCATTTACTACAAGTGGGTACATACCTGCTATATAGAGAACAACAATATAGTGCTTAAGATTCTAGTATGCCAGACATTCTTGTGGTCTTACCAGAAACTAGCGAGTAAGCTCTTGTAACTTGGCCTCAAAGCATTTGATTTTTAACCTGGAAATACTACAATTTTGATTTTGTTGTCATAGGTTGCAGTGATGCTATCCAATAAAAACCAGTTGTTTTTAATTATTGCTCCATCATGACTGAAAGAAGTCTACTAAAACTCTCTTTGATATTTCAGCTGCTGGACCCCCTTAAGTTAAAAATTGAGTATATATGAAAAAACAGATTTAGAGATACTCTGACTTGGGTATAGTTATTTTTAAAAAGCTGCTAAAGGTATGGGAAGTACTTAATTGCACACACTAAAAATTGGAGGAAAAATAATTCTACTAAAATATTAAGAGTACTCTATTAACTGTGCAAAGAGTTAGAATATATTTGATGTCATGTAACAGGTTTCTACTAAATGTAAACGTTGGTCTTTTATATTTTATGTGTTAATGAAATATGTCTTATTGGTACCTCACAGATTCTGTTTTTGATAAAACTATCTTATACAGGGCTGGGGATTTAGCTCAGCGGCAAAGTGGCTGCCTGGCAAGTGCAAGGTCTTGAGTTCAGTTCCCGGTACCGGAGAAAAACCAAAAAATAAAAAATAAAAAAATTAAAAAAAAAATAAATAAATAAAAAAAACCCTATCTTATACAGGTATATATAACAAATACTAGACTATTCATAGCTGCTGAAGTTAGTTTAATATGGGTCTAGGTACTGAGCTGAATGTGTAATGTATATGATGTAATTTAACCTTTGTAACAACCACATAAAGTAGATATCGCTTAGATATTTGCTGTACAAATCAAGGAACAAAGATCACACAGTTGCTGTTTTCTGTTTTACTCTGGTCTTTTAGACTCAGTGTTGGTTCCTATAAAACGTGAACTGGATCTTCAGACACTGTTATAAGTAAGGAAATAGATACATTAAAAAGCGTGTGCACTGATTTTATGAAATTTTGGGAAGGAGAAAGTACCACGTAACCATTTGGGGAATTTAGGAAAGGTTTTACAGATCAGTTGATGCTTGAACTGAATATTGAATAAGAATTTTTTTAGAACATGATTTTAGTTAATGCTGCTTCATTAAACTGTTTCTGTTTTGTTATTTTCAATGATGATGAAGTTTGCACCTGAGTAAGGGAAGCAAAAATTGTGAAAATATTACCTAATACACATTCAGATAGCCACGCAGTATACGTTAGTGTTTCTGTATTATTTTGCTAATATTAGTAATCCAAGGTATAATGTGATTTCTTTCATTACAGATGTCCTCCTCGTACTTTCTTACCAGCCCTCTGCAAAATTTTTCTTGATGAAAGTGCTCCAGACAATGTGTTAGAGGTGACGGCCCGTGCCATAACATACTACCTGGATGTATCTGCAGAGTGCACCCGAAGGATTGTTGGTGTAGATGGAGCAATAAAAGCACTTTGTAATCGTTTGGTTGTGGTTGAACTTAACAACAGGACTAGCAGAGACTTAGCCGAACAGTGTGTTAAGGTAAGTATAGTTTATTAGCCTATTTGAACATAATTTAGAGAATAGAAGTATAATCTACTAAAAACTAGAATTATTCCTGTCATCAGTCTTCCTTTATTAAAAGTGATTGAGAACAGTGGAGATCACAGCCCTTTGGGGGCATTGAAGGATGTCTTGCAAGGGCTTGGAGAAGGACTCATCATCTGTGAATGAAAGTTGTAGCTTTTCTGTGCTGCCTGAGCTCTCTGCAGTGCTGGTCATGACTGACACGTTGAGATGGGTTATCATGTCTTTACCCAAAGTTGTTTTGTATGAAAGTATTTACAAACCACAACTGACAACAGCCATCAGTGCCAGACATTATTTTGAGCACTTTTAAATGTATGAGCTCATCTGTCCTTCATGATAAATGAAGTAGGTGTCATTAATATCATATTATTTCTACCTGGGCTTGGTAGAATATGCTCTAATCCTGGCCGTTAGGAGGCTGAAGTAGGTGGGTAGTAAGTTTGAGGCCAGGCCAGCCTGGACTACCTAGGGAGATGATGTGTTAAAAAACAACAACAACAAAAATTCTGTTGTACAGATGAAAAACTTCAGGTGTACTGAAGTTAAGTAATTTTCTTGAAGGATATATAAGTAATGAGCAGGACAGCTAAGATTTGAAGATCAGAAATTTGAAAATTTAGTAAGTCCTAGGACCTGTGGATTTAACTATTTTGCTGTATTCTCTTTAAACTCTTATTCCTTGTGGGACTAAATTTTATGCAGCTTTAAAAGCATTTGCACAGGGACAATAATCTATTGAAACTACTTGGCAATCACATTTATTTTATTTTATTTTTTGACATGGAAGCATGCCCTGTTGCCCAGACTGGTCTTGAATTTCTGAGCTCAAGGGATTGTCCTGCCCCAGCTTCCTAAATGCTAGGACTACAGGCATGTTCCTGGCCATGCTCTTTTTTTAAAAAAGTGATCTCTCCTTTACTCTTTTTATGATTATTGCTGCTTTAGGTCAGCAGTTCTCTAAAGTTTTATTTCAGGATTCTTTTACAAGTCTTAAATTATTGAGGTTCTTTAAAGAGTCTTTGATTCTGTTAATTTATATTTACCATATCAGATAGAACAACTAAGACATTTTATTCATTAATTTCTCTTAAAATACATGTTAACATGTATAACAATTTTAATGAAAAATAACTTTCCAAAACACAAAGAAAATTAGTAAGAGACTGCCATTGCTAGACATTTTTGGAAATCTTTTTGAAGACCCTTGTCAAAAACAAAAAACAAACCTGGCTACAATAGCTAGGTTTTCATACCTGCCTTTGCATTCATTCTGCTGCAGTATCACATCTCATGGAACTTCTGGAAAATTCTACCCCATATTCTGAGAATGAGAGTAAAACAGACTAACTTCCTTCTTTGTAGAAATATTACTTCATTACTTTTTCACTGACCTGTATTTTTTCTCCTTCTCCTTTTCTCTTGTTTTGTCTTGTCTTTCTGTAGCAGTAGGAATCATACCCCTTGGCGGGGGATGGGGGAGTTCTTCCCTTAGAACTACAACCCTTTAAAAAATTCTTTGTTTATAAGAGAAGGTCTTGCAAAGTTGCCTTAGGCTGGCCTGGAACTCATAATCCTCCTGCCTCAGCCTCCAGAGTAGCTGGATTACAGGCTGAAGAATATTTTCATATTCTTTGTTATCTGTCTTCATATTTGCAGCATGTCAGTATGCGGAAGTCATGAACCATCTCTTTTTAGTGTTGTTTCCCTAGGCGCGCATGCGTGTGTTAACCTCCCAAACCTTATCTTTTATTTATTTTTTGGTACTGGGAATTGAACTCAGGATGTCATACTTCCCAGGCAGGTGCTGTGCTGCTGAGCTATATCCTCAGCCCTTTTTATTTTTTTTTATACTGGGACTCGAACTCAGGAGCTTGTTACTTGCCAGGCAGGCACTTATGCCACTGAGCTATATCCCCAGCTCCTCAGCCCTTTTTATAATTCTTAAATCTACAGTTGAAAGATCCAGTACAGTTTACATCTTGCCGTCCACACAGATTTGCCAACTGTTAATATTTGTTCTTTTTCTCCCCTTTTTCTCCTTCTTGCCTTCTCCTCTCCCTCCTTTTGTTTTCACTGAACCTTTGAAAATGCATTGCAGTCGTCATGACACCTCATCCCTAAATACATTAGCATGTTTTCTTCTGACAAGAACGTTCTATAAAACCATTTATTCCAGCTATAAAAATTAATAATGGTTCAGTAGTATATAATGTGCAGTTTATAGGCCCAGATAGGTCCCTAACATATATTGTATAACTTTAAAAAAGAATCAGGATTCAAGCCGGGTGTGGTGGGACATGCCTGTAATCCTAGCATTCAGGAGGCTGAAGCAGGCATTCCTACTTCCTACAAACTACAAGTTTGAGGCCAGCCTGACCTACTTAGTGAATTCAAGACCAGCCTGAACTGCATAGCAAGACCCTGTCTCAAAAAAGAGAACAAAACAAACAAAAATCAGGATCCAGATGTATATATTACTTTTTTCTTTTTTTCCCCCAGAACTGGGAATTGAGCCCAGAGCATTCATACTGTACTATATTTACTTTTTTATTTATTTTTTTCTTTTTCTTTTTGTTTTTTTTTTTTCTGGTACTGAGAATCGAATTCACGACCTCGTGCTTGCTAGCAGGCGCTGTGCTGCTGAGCTAAATCCCCAGGCCCTCCCTTCTTATTTTTATTTTGAGGCAGTCTTGCTGAGTTGCTGAGTTGCCTTAGGCTCAGACCTGAGATCCTTCTGCCCCAACTTCCTGGAGTGCTGGGATTACAGGGATGTGCTGCCATGCTCGATTTACACATTGCATTTTGTTACTCTTTTTATTCTCATTTAATGAAGAATAGTCCTCTTTTTTTTTCTTCCATGACACTGACCTTTTCATAAAGTCTAGGCCATTTGTCTTGTATAATGTACTGTATTCTAGATTTTTTTTTATTATTGGGGATCCGCCACTTAAAAAAAAAAGAGCTCTTTGTTTGACTGGATTCTACTTCTGCTGTCCTCCTGCTTTTAGCCAATCTCCTAGAAAGAGTACAAAAGGTTTGCACTTACTCTTCAGCCTACTAAAATCAGCGC
Source organism: Chinchilla lanigera (assembly GCF_000276665.1). NCBI lineage: Eukaryota > Metazoa > Chordata > Mammalia > Rodentia > Chinchillidae > Chinchilla > Chinchilla lanigera. The sequence continues at coordinate 29,399,589 of NW_004955409.1, forward strand.
TGTTCTTGCGTCATTCTCTCTGAAACTGTGAGGGATAAGGTCATCAGCTGAGCCTGGCACAAGCTTGAAATTCTAGTTATTCTGGATGCTGATGAAGGAGAATTGTAAGTTCAAGGCTGTGTCCCAAAATAAAATTTAGAAAAGAGGTGAGATTCACTAGTACTGGAAAAAAGGATGTAGAAAGAGTTGGGGATGTTGCTGAGTGGTGGAATGTTTGTCTCGCATGCAGGATGCGTGAGATCCTGACTCAGTCCCCAGTGCAGAGGGGGACCAAAGGTCACCAGTGTCATCAGTGTCACCAAACTTTGTGGACTCTTGGCAGCCATTAACTTATGGATCCTGGTGATGTTTGACATTATTAACTATTTCAGTCTTTTTGAGACTTTACCCTTCAGATTCGGTCACACCTGCTCTCTTTGTTTCCTTTGCAAATTCTTTCTTAGTTCATTCTGCAATGATAGCATTGTGTGAGGTTCTGTTTTACTTCTTGAGAGCACATTACAAATATTTTGCCTAGGCAGTCTGATCTACTACTTTAATATCATTTGTACACCTATTCTCCCTCTCATCTTTAACTTTTACCTCAGTCTTAAGCTCTAGATTCCATATTCAAGACCTAGACATTTCTAACTGAATGTCAGCACTCATTATGTTCTTTATTTTTTATTTTTTATTTTTTATTTTTTGGTTTTTCTCCGGCACCAGGAACCGAACTCACGACCTTGCGCTTGCCAGGCAGGCGCTTTTGCCGCTGAGCTAAATCCCCAGCCCCCGCACTCATTATGTTTCTGTAGGTAAAATCCTATTTTGTTAATCTGCCTCCATCCAGTTATTTAAGACAGAACAGTGTTTTGTCCTTTTCTTCCTCTTTTCTACTCCACACTTGTAGTTGATCATCCTTTTCTAGTTTATTTTCCTTCTGTTCGTCCCACTATTCCTGCCTTAGTCAGGTCCTGGTCTTCTCTTAAACAATAATGCTGGAATTCTTGCATTTGCCTGTAAACTTTTCTTTCTCTTATTTTGCACACTGTTATTGACTGGAAATTTGTTTTTATTATTTCCCTGTTTAAGACATTTTTCTTGACTGGATAAAGTTTAAATTTAGGGTATAAATAAGATTGATATATTCTGTTAACGTCTTAGTTTTACCTGAACATCTTAAACATGAGTATAATTTAGAAAATTAAAGTCAAATTTTAGTGTTTTGATATAATAAATTAAGTGAGGATGATGAGTAACAGTAATAGCTAGAATTAATCCAACTTTTTTGGCAGTTCTAGTTACTGGAACCAGAGCCTTGCACATACTAGGCAAGTGCTCTACCACTGAGCTGTACGCCCCCTTTATTTTGAGACATACTTGCTAAGTTGTCCTTGCTGGCCTTGAATTTGCAATCCTCTTGCCTCAGCCTCCTGAGCTGCTGGGATAACAGGCTTGTGCCACCATGCCCAGCCCCTTTTCATAAAATGTTAGACACACAGTTTGCTAAATTACAGGTAGTTTCTTAGCTTGCTGTGCAAGTTTCACAATTTAAACCTGTGCTGTCAGATATGGTAGTCATATGTGACCATTGAGCCCTTCAAATATGATTACTCAAAATTGAGATGTGTTGTAAGTATAAAATACACGAGTTCGAAGACAGTACATAAAAGAATGTGAAATATATTAATTTTTGTATTGGTTTTATGTTGCAGTGATGCTGCCTTGGATATGTGGTGGGGTTTTTTGGGATATATTGTTAAATTTAAAAATATTGTTAAAATTAATTTCATATTTCACTTTTTAAAATATGGCTTCTTGTAAATTTGGAGGGTGCGTTATATTTTCTGAGATTCTACCAAATTAAAATGAGACTTGTATTCATGTGCGAATTTTGTTTTACTAATGTAGGTGTTGGAACTGATATGCACTCGTGAATCAGGAGCAGTCTTTGAGGCTGGGGGTTTGAATTGTGTGCTTACCTTCATTCGTGACAGTGGACATCTGGTTCATAAAGACACCTTGCACTCGGCCATGGCTGTGGTGTCAAGACTCTGTGGCAAAATGGAACCTCAAGATTCTTCTTTAGAAATTTGTGTAGAATCTCTTTCTAGTTTATTAAAGCATGAAGATCATCAGGTAAATAAATAGCTATTGTATACTCTTCTCAAAAAGTGATTTCATAATGTTCTATATTTAGAACTATGATATACTGTAATTTGAACTTCTCATTTGATAGAGAGAATCCCATTGTTTCATGTTTTATTTCTGCATACATACCTTTTATTGTTTGTTTTGTGAGATGGAGTCTCACTATGTAGTCCAGCCTGGCCTTGAACTTTTGGCAACCCTCTGGCCTCCTCAAGTCCTGGGATTGCAGGCGTTAGCCACCCTGTCTGGCCCCATATATTGTGTTATATCTCTCTCTATATCCCCAGCTCTAAATATGTAATTTCTATAACTATACCTTAATGTATTTTTTTGACCCAGTGCAATTTGGTTGACTGAAAATAAGATCTTACTAAAGTAACTAAGAGCATTTATGATCTTATTTGTAATCTTTTGTTGAATTAGCATGCTTTAGAAAATGAAATTTGACTTTTCATGCCCTTTTACATTTAGATACTATTTCAGCAGATAAGTCATAGATACTTTGTCAGAGTTGTACTTAGTGGTGGTTAATTGTTTTTCTTTTCTTTGAGATAGGGTCTTACTGTGTAGTGCAAGCTGGGCTTGAGTTCACTGTATAGCCCAGGCTGGCCTCAAACTCGGAGTGAACCACCTGCCTCAGCCTCCCAACTGCTGAGATTATAGATGTGCCTCACCGTGCCTGGCTGTAGTTACTATTTTTGAGGTTTTATTTTCTATCCATGTTCTGTATATGTGATTTTCCAAGTAAGCTGACACAATGAGAAAAAGATACCATGATTATTATACCTATTTTATACATGAAGGAACTGAGTCCTGTAACACTAAAGTAACTTACTCAGGTCATACAGTTAGCAGATTATAGAGCCATGATTCAAATACAGATAAATTATACAGTTGATCACTTTGGTTCAGTGGCCTTTCTTATAGTGTCAGTATTGAAATGATCAGTACTAGTGCTTTTGAGTAAATTTTATCCATGTGTGTTAGGTTTCAGATGGAGCGCTGCGATGTTTTGCATCCCTAGCTGACCGATTTACCCGTCGAGGTGTTGATCCAGCTCCATTGGCCAAGCATGGATTAACTGAGGAGCTGTTATCTCGAATGGCTGCTGCTGGTGGTACTGTATCAGGACCATCATCAGCATGCAAGCCAACTCGCAGCACCACAGGAGCACCTTCTACAGCTGCAGATTCCAAATTGAGTAATCAGGTGTCAACGATTGTGAGTCTACTCTCAACGCTTTGCAGAGGCTCTCCAGTAGTAACACATGTAAGAATGTTTTTTAAATCTGTTTTCTAATCTTTTAGAAAAAATGCTTTTGTATTACACAGAGTGTTAAACTCTCGTCGCTCATTCTCTTTCTAGGATCTCTTGAGATCAGAGCTTCCAGATTCAATCGAAAGTGCATTACAGGGTGATGAACGATGTGTGCTTGATACCATGCGTTTGGTTGACCTTCTCTTGGTGCTATTATTTGAAGGACGGAAAGCTTTGCCTAAGTCTAGTGCTGGGTCTACAGGCAGAATTCCAGGACTCCGAAGATTGGATAGTTCTGGGGAGCGCTCACATCGGCAGCTGATAGACTGTATTCGAAGTAAAGACACTGATGCACTTATAGACGCAATTGACACAGGAGGTCAGAAAAATATTTTAAAATATAGAAACTGTGATAAGCAATTGTAGATAATTTCTGGTTTCTTATTTTTTGACAGTATTCTTAGGAATTGTGGTATACTGTGACCAGTCCCTTCAAATACTGTCTCCTCTCCCTGTGTATTGTTGCATAATTGTCAGTGATGTGTAAAACCTGAATAAATGCTTTGTTGAGTGAGTGAAACTTCAGCAGAGTTTGAAATTTGCCTTTTTTATTAACTGTGGGAGATTTTGCCAATTCTAAGGTGAATTATAGGTTGAATTTAGGGCTGTGTTATCGACTAATGGAAAATGACGTGAGTAAATTACAATAATGCATAGTAAATTTTTTTTGATTACTACATGAGGTGAGGGCAAATGTAAACTTGTAAAAGGTTCTGCTGGATCATCAGACTACATTTTAATGCAGCTAGTATCCCATTGATCTGTGTTGTACTTCAATTTTTTTCCTTCCTTTCATGTATCTTGTATTTCTAAGATTTAACGCCTATACATCTTCAGTGGTTTAAAAATTTTAGAATATTGTTTCTCAGCTGATCTTAGGTTTGCTGATTAATTTGACTGCTTTAGAGCTGATTTCAGTACTTAAACTCTGTACTTAGTGGATTATTAATAACAATCTTTAAACCATTCAAACCATAGAAAAGTTCAGTATTATTTTATTGGCTTTCAAGATAAGTTTTTTTTTCCTTTCACACTTGCAGCCTTTGAAGTAAATTTTATGGACGATGTGGGTCAGACTCTATTGAACTGGGCCTCTGCTTTCGGAACTCAGGAAATGGTAAGCTAATGGATAAAAGCTAGCATGTTAAACCAAGGATATCACCTATAGTCCCAGTACTCTGGGAGACTGACGTAGGAGAATTGCTGTTCAAGCACAGCTTGGGTAATTTAGTGAATTACTGAGACCTTGTCTCCAAATAATAAAAAAAGGGCTGGTGATGTAGCTCAGTACCAAGGCTCTGTGTTCAATCCTCAGTACCACAAAAAATGTTTTAAAAAATAAATCAAGGGTAGGAGTATTAATCAAGAAACTGTGTGATTCTTAAATCATTTCACAGGTGGAATTTCTTTGTGAGAGAGGCGCTGATGTTAACAGGGGTCAAAGGTCATCATCATTACATTATGCTGCATGTTTTGGAAGACCTCAAGTAGCAAAGGTAAAGTCCAGTTTTTTTTTAAAGTATTAATTTCTACAAATACATGGTTCAAAAATTAGATTGATGTACAAACTTACTTTGATAACTTGTGTTAGCCAGGTATTGTGGCACATGTCTATAATCCAGCCCTTGGGAGGCTGAGACAGGAGGATTACCTCGAGTTTGAGGCCAGCCTCAGCTACATAGTGAGTTCAAGGACAGCCTTAATACGTGGTGAGACCCTATCTCAAACAAAAAAAAGAGCGTTGCTTCTGTGCTGTCTCCATGTACTCCACCCTGTTTTCTGCTGTGTGTTTTTTATTTTTTTCCACTGTACATGTTTTTAGGTGGGTTTTTGGGTTTTTTATTTTTTGTTTTTTGTTTTTGCTTATCTTTTAAGTTTTTTTTTTGAGACTGGGTCTCGCCTTACAGTTCAGGCTGACTTCAAATTTGCAGCGATTCTCTTGCCTCAGCTTTATGTGTTTCTTAATACAGATTCAGGTATAAACAAATACATATGCTTATTACCTTCTTTTCATATGCAAATTGAAATATATACACCAGTCTGCACTTTATTCCTTTAACTTCATATATTTTGGAGACTGCTCCTTATTACTACTAGAGAACTTTCTTTATATCTGCATACTTAGTCCATGTGGGTTATACTACAAGTTAATCAGCAGCTAATTTTTCGTGAACATATGGTGATTTCTAATTTCTTACCCTTGACCATGAAGAAATTTGTATATATTTCTGTTCGTCAGTTAAGCAAATACTCTTGTTTGCACAAGAACTGTGTCTTTGACTCCTCCTTTGGAGATTTATTTTTATAGGTAGAAAAATTAAGATTCAGAGAGGTAAAATAAAAAAGGTCAAATCAAGTATATGAAAAAAAAAACCAAAAAAACCAAAAATGTATGGTCCCGGCCTCTAGAATATATCTGTCTTGTGAAATAATTTGGCATAGTGCAAGGCAGTCCACTCTGAAATCATACATACTTGGATTGAGTTTCAGCTCCTACGCAATTAAGGCTGTGTGATGTTGGGCAAGTTTTTAAAGTTTGACTTGAAGTTTTGTGTGTAAAATGGGTACATATGTATTCCCAGTGAGATCATTATGAGAATTAGAAAAAAAACTACTTGTAAAGCACTTATTGTAGTAAGTGCTCTTAGAACATTTTAGATGGTCAAATGATAGCTGTTATAGTTACTTGTTTTTTTATCTTTTTGAGGCAGAGTCTCACTATACAGTTCAGGCTGGTCTTGAACTCACTTTGTATCTCATGCTGACCTCAAACTTGCAGTGATCCTCCTGCCTCAGCCTCCCAATTGCTGGGATTACTGGCTTGGGCCTGACTTACAGTTACTTCTATTCTACAGATACTTCTTGTTTAACACCTACCTGTGTAACAAATGTGTCTACTTATGACCTGTCTCTTTTTTTTGTACAGTTTTGTACATTTGTTTACAGAGCATCAGGGGTTTTTTTGGTACAGTATACTTTGTTTATACAGTGTTATAATTTCTGCTGATTGTACTGTATTGTAGTTTTATGTTCGGTTATACATTGCAATACTGCATGTAAGAGTTACTGCAAATAAAAGTAAAGTCATCACATCAGAGTTTTCCTTGGACTATTTTTTTTTTTTTTTTTTGGACCATTTCTTTATTCTGAATATTGTAGTGTACATACTGTATTACAATTCATTTATCCACTGATTGGGGCTGGGGATATAGCTCAGCGGCACAGCGCCTGCCTGGCAAGCGCAAGGTCGTGAGTTCGATTCCTGGTACCGGAAAAAAACAAAACAAAACAAACAAACAAACATTTATCTGCTGATTAAATTAATGACTTAGTTACAGAACTCAGGTCATTAAATGAGGAAAGTCTGTACATTAAAATTTTTGGTAAAAATATAGTAGCTTTCTGGCTTTAGAAGGTGGTCAGTTCAAGTTTGCATTCTGTTTGAATCAGTTTGAGCTGATTAGTTCTTAGAGTGATACTTCCAGGGATGATTAAGTAATAATGAATAAAAGCAAAGCATATTTAAGAGTTTGTATTTTAGGGTAATATTTAGTGGTAGAGATCAAACACAGGGGCTTGGCATGCTAGGTAGGTACTGCAGCTCTGAATTACATCTCCAGTTCTAGTTCAGATATTTTTATTTATTTATTTATTTTTGGTACCGGAAATCAAACTCAGGACCTTGTGCTTGTGTGCCACTGAGCTCTATCCCCAGACCTACTTCAGATACTTTTAAAGCTGACCATTTAATTAAAAAGTTTTTATTGAGCCATTTTGATTAAATTAAAATGTCTCAGCAAGGGGTTATAAAAGATTTAGGGTGATATTAGTAATAGAGGATGGACAGTTCTTGTTAACTTTTTGGGTCAAAGAAGTAACTTATTAGTTGACACTGTATAAGAATTGATGAAAGTGAGGCTGGGGATATAGCTCTGTGGCACAAGCACCTGCCTGGCTAAACGCAAGGTCCTAAGTTCGATTCCCGGTACCAAAAAAACAAAATTAACCTTTAAAAAATTAAAAAAAAAAAATTTCTTAGAGGATTTAGCTCAGTGGCACAGTGCCTGCCTGGCAAGCACAAGGTCATGAGTTGGATTACTGGTACCTGAAACCCCACCAAAAAAAAAAAAAAAAAAAAGAAAAAGAATTGATGAAAGTGATTGACAGTTCAAAAACTGAATAGTACCTCTGTAAAGAAATTGGGAAGCCAGGCATGGTGGGGTACACCTGAATTCCAGCAATTGGGAGGCTGAGGCAGGAGGATCGCCTTGAGTTGGAGGCCAACCTGGGCTACAAAGTGATCCTGAACTGGCCAGCCTGAACTGCATAGTGAAACCTTGTCTCAAAAAGGCAAAAAACAAAACAAAAAAAAAACAAAGAGAGAAAGGAATTGGAAGGACAGATTTGATGGAGAAGGTGTGACAAGTTTAGATTGAAACATAATTTAATTTGAGGGATAATAACCAAGTGTAATTAACCTATAATCTTTCAAGATATAGATAGCTGGCTTTAAGGTGATTAGTGTAGGGGCTGGGGATTTAGCTCAGCAGCACAGTGCCTGCCTGGCAAGTGCAAGGTTGTGAGTTTGATTCCTGGTACCGGAAAAAAAAAAAAAAAGTGATTAGTGTAAAAGCAGAGATTTGGATTAGTACTTATGTGATTAATTCTGGAAAATCTGTAGATTGCAGAATTGAATATCAAAGAGGTAAGATACTGTATTCAAATTAAATGCTTTTCTTCTCAAGACTCTGTTACGGCATGGTGCAAATCCGGATCTGAGAGATGAAGATGGGAAGACTCCGTTAGATAAAGCTCGAGAAAGGGGCCATAGTGAAGTAGTAGCTATTCTTCAGTCTCCAGGTGAGTAGTGAATTCTTCCCTTCTGGGCCACCTGGCATCACTTTTCTGTTTCAGCTCCATAGAAGTAGCTATCTACAGACACATCCACAGAATGAAGTAGTCCTTTAAAGTCAAATGATCATACATGTATATGTGTCCTTACTTCGCAGAAATCTTTAACAGTTTATGTTGTTACATTCTATTTTCTTAAAACAATGGCTGCATGATTCCAGAATGACCAAAATCTAAAGTTAAAGGGATTTAGAGATAGCCAGAAAAAGAACAGTTGGTTGTTATGTAAATGAAGTTATATGGCCAATTTTTGTTTCGTTGTTTTTCAAGTTAAGGTCTCTTGTATGGTTTAGGCTGGCCTTGAGCTCACCAGGTAACCCAGACTGGCCTTACAGTTGCAGTGATCCTCCTACCCCAGCCTCCCACGTGCAGAGGTTATAGATGAGTACCACTACACCCAGCAGAGCCTCTGTAAAATACTTTTTAAAAATTATATGGAGGGGCTGGGGATTTAGCTCAGCGGCAAAAGCGCCTGCCTGGCAAGCGCAACATCGTGAGTTCGGTTCCCGGTACCAGAGAAAAACCGAAAAACCAAAAAAAAAAAATTATATGGAGCATTCAAAGTTATCTCCTTTAATCTTCTTTAAAATACTATCTATAGATATAATGCCCTAATTTTAGTTTATTGTTAGAGATGATCATGCGTTTTGTTTGTTTGTTCGTTCGTTCGTTTTTTTCCTTTTTTCTCAGTGCTGGGGCTGCTTGTATGCTAGGCAAGTGCCTTACCACTAAGCTATATTGTTAGCGCCTAAATAATTTGTATTTTAAAGTGGGTATTATTATGTTAACGTTTATTTTCCTTAGAGAACGTTTCCAAAAAAGTGTTTTTTTAAACAATACTTTATCTGCAGGTGACTGGATGTGTCCAGTTAATAAAGGAGATGATAAGAAAAAGAAAGATACAAACAAAGATGAAGAAGAATGTAATGAGCCCAAAGGAGACCCAGAAATGGCACCAATATACTTGAAAAGGTTATTGCCAGTGTTTGCACAAACATTTCAGCAGACTATGCTGCCCTCAATAAGGTAGTTATTCATACTATTTGTATTTGTTACTAAAATTACACCAATTAGATGGTTTTATTTATCTTGTTTTCTAGAATGATTTGAGTTTTAATGTTAAAAAGGTATAGTAAGAATAAAAATTAGATTGGAAGTTAGAAAGTCATATCTTCTAGCGATCTGTTTTAAGAGCAAGTGTTTGAGAAATCAAGAAGATCAGATTCTTAGTTTGTATTTTTTTGGCTCTTTGAATATTAACATATTAGAGAAATTTTACTTATAGAAAATTCGCACTGAGCCCTGTGAGGCCTTTTGACAGGCTCAGTGTGAGGTGGCCATCGGAGAGTTGCTCACTCGGCTTGGCTCTTGCTTATTGTACTTTCGCAAACTTGTGGAGAAGTAAGTAACACACAGTGGTAGGTGATAGGCAAGACATCTGTATGCCCAGACAACTCTGGTGAAACGTCTTATCTGTCTCCACTCTATTGTTACTTATTTCCTCACTAGCTTGTGAGGAGTTAGGTTTAATGGCTACTTATTAATTTTCTAGGCAGACATATTTGGAAGTATGGGTGGGAAACAATATGCACCAATAATACGGTGTTGTAAGTTAATCCATTAGCAAGTCCTGGTGATTTTCCTTTAATCATATACTAATAGTCTATTTTATTTCTGTCTGTCTTTTGTCAGTAATGTGGTCCAAGCTATTCTGTAATTGCTATACTAGGCTTTTAGTTAATCTTTTTCTTTCTGTCTCGCCCTTCTGTAATCTATTCATACACATTAGGCTGAATTGTATTTTAAATTTTTAATTATATCACATCACTATCCTGTTTCAGCACTGGGTTTTGATCGGCCATAAATAAAACTTATCTCCTCATCCTCAGGCTTGCACAGTCTTATGGTATCCTCAGCCAGCTCTTTAACTTTATCAGTGTTTAACCCCCAACCCATTACATTTAAATTATGTTAACATGCTTTCTGTTTTTGGAACACTGTAAGTATATCTCTATCTTAGAGTTTTTGCACTTGTTTTTCATCTTCTTCAGACTTTCTGTACCCAGAACTTTTTTTTTCTTAGATGGGGTTTCCACTATGCAGTTCAGGCTGGCCTTGAACTCAGTCTGTAGCCCAGGCTGACCTTGAACTTGTGCTGATCCTCCTGCCTCAGCCTCCTGAGTGCTGGAATTATCAAAATAGACTTCTTAAATGTTCATTGCAATAGAAACTTCGGGCTGTAGTAGTGGGAGCAAATTCAAGATTTAGGGGATAGATTACATAGGGATTGGTGACTAATTGAATGTCAAGGTTGAAGAAAAAGATCGAAGGGTAAGTACCAGATTTTTAGTTGAGTGATTGGGAATTTGACTTTAGTCATTTTACGTTAAGGAGGTTTATAATTTTGTAAGGTGCTCAGTTACCAGTTTTATGTGTTGACAGTGAAATTCAGGCAATCTGCTTTAAGTAGAAGAGAAATGACCACAAAATAATAGACTCTGAGCATTTAAGAACATAGTTTTGGGGGCTGGGGATTTAGCTCAGCGGCACAGCGCCTGCCTGGCAAGCACAAGGTCGTGAGTTTGATTCCTAGTACTGGAAAAAAAACAAAAACAAAAACAAACAAACAAAAAAAATTAAGAACATAGTTTTTAGTTCTTTTATTGTTGTTGTTGTTTTGTTTTTTGTCTTTTTGAGACAGGGTCTCGCTATGCAGTTCAAGCTGGCCTTGAGCTCACTTTGTAGCCCAGGCTGGCCTCGAACTCACAACGATCCTCCTACCTCAGTCTCCCAAGTGCTGGAATTACAGGTGTGAGCCCTTAAGCCTGGCCCATAGTTTTTAGTTCTTTTCCAAATAGCTGCAGGTATTAGTGGAACCATTTTTTCTTTTCTTTCTTTTTTTTTTAACAAAAGACTTGTATAGAAAACAATGAACTAGTTTATTTTTTAACAAGAAAATTTTAGAGGACTTGCGATCCTGCCATTAAAATCTTGAGATGTATTTGGAATAGAAATGCTTTGTGAAAAAATATGTATTTAGCATAGTTCCTAATGTGTTAAAAGTCCATGAAGAGTGGTAGTTGATTATTTGGAAGTACTTGTCATTGTTAAACAAAGGAGAATAGGTTACAGCCTGTCAAGTTTTACAGTTTCAGATTAAAAAAACATGTTTTTTTTTTTAGCTATTAGAGACAGGGTCTTGCTGTGCAATTCAGGATGGCCTTGAGCTCAGTTTACATAGCCCAGGCTGGTCTAGAACTCGCAACAATCCTCCTGCCTCAGCCTCCCTAGTGCTGGGATTACAGGCATGCACTACCGTGCCAAACCTTAGATTACAATATTGACAGAAGATGATAATCAGTTCTGAGTCATATAACGGAGTGTCTGTAGCTGACATTAGCTATTTATCCTTATTTTCTGTGCACTGTTTAGGAAATAAAAGGTAAACAGCAGATCAGTGAAGGCTTCACAACAAAGGATTGCAGTATCAGTGGGAGAATAGTGTATAAAAACCTGGTTTTTCTTTTTCTTTTTTGGCTTTTTGAGACACGGTCTTGCTGTGTAGTTTAGGCTGGCCCTAAACTCACTGTGTAGCCCAGGCTGGCTGCTAGTAGGAGGTGGTTCTCTTGGGTCAGCTTCCCAAGTGCTGGGATTACAGGAATGCACCACCACACCTGGCTGGTTTTTCTTTCTCTGAGATGTTAGATTGAGGGCTGCTTCACTGATTTTTAAAAGAAAGGCTACATTGAATTTTAAAGAGGTCTAGTAAATAAACATTTAAGGACTAGTGTTACTAATTGGACAAAGATTCAGTCTGTTTTTCAGTAAATAGGAGATCCTTGAGGACCTATTTGTTTATATTTTGAATCAGTTTGAGAAAAGTAGACTTGGTTGGATAGAGAGGGGCATTTTTCTTGGATGGAAATACTAAATCTAAAGATAAATTCTTCCAAAATCAATTTATAGGTCATGTACTAAAGAAATTAACTATTTGTTTTCTTTTGTTTTCTGAGACATGGTCTCACTCTATATAGTTCAGGCTGGACTTGAACTTACTGTGTAGCCCAGGCTGGCCTTAACTGGTGATCCTCCTGCCTCAGGCTCCCAAGTGCCTCTGTTATAGTACCATGCCCAGCCAGAATTTGTTTTAGAATTTGTGAGATTGTTACTGTACCTAACAGATAAGTGTATACATCAGTTGAAAAATAGTCCCCCCAGAAGAGCTAGTTATGTATAGGACTTGAGTTTGTTGAATGAAGTTCTGTCAGATCATTTAAGGGAAGGTTTTTTATTAAATGGTGCTACAATATCTGTTTTGTAGTTTGATTTTTAAAAATTAATTTAGTTCTTTATATCATACTGTAAATCTAAAGCAACTCCAGAGAATTTGAAATACATGAAGAGTGCAGTGGTACATTACTGTAATCCTAGCATTCTGGGATGCTGAGGCAAGAGGATCGCAAGTTCGAGCCTGGCCTGGAAAACTTAGTGAGACCTTGTCTAAAAATAAAAAATGGGCTGGAGATGTAGCTCAGTGCAAAAGCCCTGGGTTCATTCCCCACTCCTTTTTTTTTTTTTGCTTGTCATTCCCCACTACTAGGCAAAGAAAAGTAAATATTCACATCTAGTAACAGTAAGTTGTTAACAACCTTTTTTAGATCAGTTTGCCAGTGTGGAAGTAGTATATATACACATTTCAGTACATGTGAGAATGTTTAGGCTCTTAGATTGAAGACCCCTTTTGTACTGAAGAAATATTAAAAAACTATTTCCCCCAAAATAACTAGTGTTTTCTTTATAGAAAATATTGTAAGCTAAATATTTACAACTTATATAATAATGTTAAACAGGAATATTTTACATTACAAATATTAGGTACGTTGTGCTGATAAGAGGTAGTTCAAGTTCTGACTCTACTAGGAGATTGACTTATAGTCTCCTGTGTCTTCACCTATAAAACTGAGACAGTAAAACATACCTCATAGAGTTTGTCATGTGAATTAAATGACTACAATGTTTTTAAAGTGTATAAAATGCTTCTTAGCTCATGACTGAGTATGTATGGTGAGAAAGAGAGAAAGGAAGAGAGAGAGAGCACAGATGACATAGACACCTTGCAGTGTTGTTAGTTGAAATAAAAGAAGTTCAAGCCGGGCGTGGTGGCTCACGCCTATAATCCCAATACTCAGGAGACTGAGGCAAGAGAATCGGTGCAAGTTCGAGACTAGTCTGGGCTACAGTGTGAGCTCAAGGCCAGCCTGAACTGCATAGTGAAACCCTGTCTCAAAAAGATAAAAAGAAAAAGAAATAAAGAAGGTGGCCCACACCTGTAATCCCAGCACTTGCATTTGGAAGGCTGAGCCAGGGGAATTCCCAGAGTTCAAGGACACCCCGGACTACCTGTTGAGTTCCAGGCTAGCATGAACTATATAGTGAAAACCTGTCTCAAAAAAAAAAAAAAAAAAATTGAAATAAAGTACACTAGAAAACTATAAATATAATTTATGGGCCAGGGATATAGCTCAGTGGCAGAGGCGCCTGCCTGGCAAGTGCAAGGTACTAAGTTCGATTCTAGGCACTTTGTTAGGAGCCTCTCTAAGATGTTACTAGGGAATTTTGCCTATCTTTCCATTCATTAACCTCAAAGGTAATGATATCTGCAGCTTGGTGCCTAGAATACTGTCAGATGTTCAGAAAATAGTTATTACAAGAATTTATGATTTACTCATATAATAGAACGGTCTCTTCCAGCGCAGTGGTGGTGAACCTATGGGCACCAGTGCTACAGCATGCTGTTTGTATCATTGAAAGCTCCAAAAGAGTCACCATTACTGGTCTAGTATATTTGCAGTGTTTGTGTACTTTTAAAGGATAGTTACTTGTTATAAAGGTGAAGTTAGTTTGTGTGGGGCTTTATGAGGCGTCTCCTTTGTTCAAAACAGAGCAGTGACTGAAGGAAAAAGACTTGTAGCTGTTAGCAGTGGGACTGTTCTGGGGTATGGAATTACTAGTTTCTTGTTTTCATTTATATGGGAAATAGCTGTAGTGAATATGAAGTTTTAAATTAACAAAGGATAAAAATAATTTAAATTGTTTTGTATTTTGTACTATAGGGAATTTTATTTTAGTTACAATTTATAGCATTTGTTTTTATTTTGTTTTGGTTTTTAAGACAAAGTCTGGCCATGTAGTTTAGGCTGGCCTTGAACTCTTCGTGGCCCAGGCTGGTCTTGCACTTGTAGCCTCAGCATCTGGAGTGCTGGGATTTACAGACATGTACCACTGTGCCTGGCTACCACTTATTTTTGTAGTATAGTGACTAGATTGCTTTTTTACTTGATTTTTTAAAGTTATGGTAATAGTAATACTGGCTAAATGTAAAATACAGTAACACTTTTTAAGAAATTATAGAAATGATGTATTAACGTGCTTGCTTCAGTAGCACATATACTAAAATTGGAACAATACAGAGAAAATTAGCATGGTCTCTATGCAAGGGTGAAGGCAAATTTATAAAGCACTATATATTTTTCTGGAAGATAAAATAGGTAGAGTACTTGATGACATAGGCACAGGCGAGGACTTTCTGGGATTTTTTGAGACAGGGTCTCACTGTGTATTGTAGCTTGGCCTTGAACTCACTTATGTAGCCTAGGCAGGCCTTAAACTCATGGTGATCCTTCTGCCTCAGCCTGCTGAGTTCTGGGATCATAGGTGTGTGCCACCACACCCAGCAAAGATTTTCTGAACAGTACCCCAGTGGCACAAGAAATAATACTGAGAATCAACACATGAAATCAGATCAGAAAGCTTCTGCACCACAAAAGAAACAACTAATGGCATGAAGAAACAACCTACAGAATGGGAAAAAATTTTGGCCACCTATTCCTTGGGCAGAGTACTCATATGTAAAATATATAAAGAACTAAAAAGAAATTAGACCCTTCATAATAAAAGACCCAGTAAAAAAAGTGGGCAAATGAAATGAACAGACTTGCAGAAGTACAAATGGGCAATAAATGCATGAAAACTGCTGATCATCACTGGTCGTTAGAGGAATACCAGTTTTAAAAAAACTACCAGAGATACCATATCACCTCAGAAAGAATGGTTATCATTAAAAAACATCTAATAAATGCTGTTGAGTATGTAGGGGAGAAGGAACTCTACTGCATTGATGGTGAGAATGTAAACTAGCACCGTCGTTGTGGAAATGTGTATGAAGACGCCTCAAAAAATTAAAAGTAGAAATTCCATTTGACCAGCCGTTCCCCTCTAAGGAATTACCCCAAAACAGTTAAAATCATCATATTACAGGGATACATGCATATCTTATGTTTTTAGCAGCACAACGTATAATGGCTAGATCTTGGAAACAGCATACATATCCATCAACAGATGAATGAATGTGGAAGATGTGGCATTTATACACAGTAGAATACTGTGCTGCTGTAAAGAAACATAAAAACTTGAGGCCTCAAGTTTATGTTTCTTTGTGACAGCACAGTATTCTACTGTGTATAAACTCAAATGCGGTATAGTTTCTCTTACATGAGCAGTTACACGCATACACACACACACACACCCAGAGCAAAATCAAAGAGAAAATAGGAAGTAGGGAAAAATTGAAATACTTGTAGTTACATATTCTATTATTTTAATAAAATACTTCAATATATTCTAACTGGTTTTGTTTATACTAAAAGCTTATTTTGGTTTGCTGAAAAGAAAGTTTGTGTTATTTGATTTTTATGTTAAGAATCTTTGGCTTATGTCTTGTATTGAGTAACTGCTTTTAAGATGACAATATACAGTATAATAAATATTACTCTCATTTGGTTATGAATTGTTTTATTTTTTCAAAAAATAAAAAGGAGTAACCAGAAATCACATCAGTTTAATGAGCTCAGTATAGTAATAATAGAAAATAAAGTTACCTCAAAAATGGACGAACTATTGTGCTAGTATTGTCCTAAGTTTTCTATATTGTCTTACTGTTCTTTTATTGTACTTTTTAGCAGAGTAAATAAAACTTAATATTGAATGTTTTGGTTCTAAGTACAGTTACATTGCTGGGTGTGGTGGTACATGCCTGCAATCCCAGCACTCGGGAGGCTGAGGCAGGAGGATTGTTGCGAGATCAAAGTGAGCTCAGGCCAGCCTGAACTACATAGCAAGACCCTGTTTCAGAAAGACCAAAAAAACCAAATAAATTATAGTTGCATTTTGGTTTAATTTAGCTTTATAACGTTGCTTTACAAAATTCTTTTCTTTTCAAGGAAAGCAAGTCTTGCGCTAATCAGAAAAATGATTCATTTTTGTTCTGAAGCACTGTTAAAAGAAGTTTGCGATTCTGATGTTGGTCACAATCTGCCTACAGTATTAGTGGAAATCACTGCAACTGTCCTTGATCAAGAGGTCAGTCAGTTTTTCATCTTCCTTGAAACTCTTTTACCTTTAGTTCCCTTTAGATATTTGTTAATGAAATAGAAATTTTATTTTAATTCCAATAAACCATTTTGTCTGTGTACATTAATACTGGATTTGTCTGTTTTAGGAAACCAAACTTGTTTTTATTGTATTCTCTTAAATTTCTTTGCTGTCATGTACTCCTTTTCTTTTTCTCCCTCCAGGATGATGATGATGGCCACTTGTTGGCTTTGCAGATCATAAGGGATTTAGTGGATAAAGGTGGTGATATTTTCTTGGATCAATTAGCCAGACTTGGTGTAATTAGCAAAGTGTCAACTTTGGCAGGTCCTTCCTCTGATGATGAGAATGAAGAGGAATCAAAACCAGAGAAAGTAAGTAGTCTTACTTAAAATGGAGTCAGAAACAGGGCTTGTTTTGGGGAAATGTATTTTCAATTTATGATTGCTCTTGCAAAAATAATGGCGATAGAGATAGCTCAGCAGCACAGCGCCTGCCTGGCAAGCACAAGGTCCTGAGTTCAATTCCTGGTACCAAAAAGAAAAGAATGGTGATATAGAATACTATTACCATTACTTTTTTAATTTATCAGTTTTTTAAAAAAAATTTTTTATTGATAGGATTTGAAATATACAAAGTTCCAAATACAGTTATAAGTGTCCGAATACCCTCTACAGTCGCAATTAGTAACATTTTGCCCCGTTGGCTTTATCACTTTCATAGAAACCCTATCTCTACCTTTTAAGAATATTATTTGAAGATAAGCTGAATATGTACCCCTTTTCATTTGTTTGTTTAGGTTTTTATTTGTTGTGGGTTTTTTTTTTTTTGAGACAGGGTCTCTGTGTAGTTCAGGCTAGCCTTGAGTGAGTTCACTGTGTACCCCAGGCTGTCCTTGAAATTGCAGTGATCTTTCTGCCTCAGCCTCCTGAGTGGTGGGATTACAGGCATGCACCACCATGTCCAGTGATATGCCCCTTTTGTACTTAAATACTTCACCAAAAAAGCGGCATGTGGTAGGCATAGTCATGTATACCTGTAATCCCAGCACTCTAGGAGGTAGAAGCAGAAGAATTTCACGCCTGAGCCCAGCCTTTACAATTTAGCAATTTAGTGAGGCCCTGTATGAGAAATAAAAAATAATAATAAAATGGACTGGGGATATAGCTTACTGTGAAGGCCCTGTGTTTAGTCCACACTACTACTACCACAACCACAATAAAACACAGCACATTTTCTTGTGTAGTCGTAATATAGTTAACCAAATCAGAAGGCTTAATATTTAGGAGCTGAGGACATAGCTCAGTGGTAGTATGCTTGCCTAGGTTCTATCACTAATACCGTGAAAAAGTTTTCTTTTAGTATTTATAGAAAACTGGGGCTGGGGATATAGCTCAGCGGCAAAAGGGCCTGCCTCCAAGTGCAAGGTCCTGAATTCGATTCCCGGTACTCAAAAAAAAAATATTTATGGAAAACTCATACCTAATCCAGAGACTGTTTAAATTTTGCCATCATCCTTAATGTCCTTCATAGCGATTTTTTTTCTGGTCTAAAATCCAATCCAGAGGCACATACTGCATTTATTTATCGTGCTGTCAACCTACAGTAGTTTTGACAGCCTTACTTTTTCTTTCCTACCCTTCGAAGAAGGCAGACCAGTAATTTGGACAGAGCACTTCACTTTGTATTTGTGTCAGTGTTTCTTTGTAATTAGATTCAGGTTATGTGTTTTAGTAGGAGTATTTTAAAAATATGCTGACTTTGCCATTCATATAATATATTTTCCCTTTTATTGATGATGTTAATTTGGATCACTTGGTTACTTCGCTAGATTTCTTTTTCCTTTGGTAATTAATAAGTTTGTAAGGAGATAAATTGAGATTATGTAAATAGTCCTGTTTCTACTAGTTCTAATATTTTTAGATAATTCTTGCCTTAGAGTATAATTACAATATGCCTCATTCATTTTTACAAATTACCAGCAAAATGTATTCCTAACATTTAGTGAATGTTTGTATTTATGACAAAGGATATTTTTGAGAAAGCACTGGGTATGGGTTGTGGTTGGCAAAATTCTAAGGGGGATGAAAATGTGTGTTTTCTAAATCTGGTTAATCTTTAATATTAGTGGGAGATACAAGAAAAAAACAAAAGCTATTGTCTGTGTTCATTCCTTGGGGTTTTTTTTGTACAATGTTGGGGATCGTACCCAGGAACTTGGGCATACTAAGTATATGCTTTACTGTTGAGAGCAACGCCCTGGAATTTTTCCTTTTTTTGTCTTTTTTGAGACAGGTTTTCACTGTGCAATTCAGGCGGGCCTTGAACTCACTTTGTAGCCCAGTCTGGCCTCGAACTTGCAGCAGTCCTCCTGCCTTAACCTCTGGAGTGCTGGGATTACGTGCTTAACTGAAATTCCTTCATTTAAGAAATAGGTTACTGCCAGGAGTGGTGGCACATGCCTTAATGCTATCACTTGCTGAGAAGAGAGGATTGCTGAGAGAGTGCAAGGCCATCCTGAACTATACAGCAAGACCTTGTCTCAAAAAATAAACAAAAAAAAGTAGGTTACGGCAAAAACCAACCAAGACTTCCAGCAATCTTTTGTGGAAGTTAATAGATTCTTAACATTTATATGTAAATGCAAAGGGTCTATAATAGCCAAAGCTACCTTGAAAAGGAATGAAGTTGAAAGATTAACATCATTGAATTTCAAGTGTTTTGTTTATTTTTATGCAAGTCTTTTATAAAGAAAGAAGAATGGCAATAGTATAGACTCATGACCACATATATGTGATCAGTTGATACACAGCAAAATTACCAGGACAACTCAGTCAGGAAAGATGATATTTTGAAAGTGGACAGCATATGTACAACATTGAACCCCTAACACTTACCATAAACAACATATGTAAAGATTAACACTCTACTAAAGGAAGAAAGATTTTTTAATGATTTTTAGCCTTGGCAGAGTTTTCTTTTTTTTTTTTCTTTTTGAGACAGGGTCTCGCTATGCAGTTCAGGCTGGTCTTGAGCTCACTTTGTAGCCCAGGCTGGTCTTGAACTTGCAGCGGTCCTCCTGCCTCAGCCTCCCGAGTGCTGGGATTACAGGTATTCGCCACCACGCCCTGGTTGGCAAAGTTTTCTTAAAGGGATCTTTAAAAGGTTATACTATAACTTAAAAATCAGTAATTTGAATTTCATCAAAATTTTGCTCTTGTAAATCACATTGTTAAAAGCCAGAGGTGATACTGTACATCTTTTTGTCAGAATCTGAGAGATTTAGGCATGAGGATCACAAGTTCAAGGCCAGCCTTGGCTGCATAGCTAGTTCAAGTCTATCGTGGACTATATAGCAAGACTCTCAAAAAAAGTAACAACAAAAACTTGTTAACCAAAATATTCTGTCAGATTTTGCTTATCTGAAAATATCTGGTACTTTTTTTTTTTTTTTTTGGCCAGTGCTGAGGATCAGATGCAGAGTCTCGTGCATGCTAGCAAGAGCTTTATGACTGAGCTACATTCATAGCCTCTTTGGTTGTCATTGTTCATGGATAGTGAAGTACCTATTAAACTCATAAATTTCATTATTTTCCAGGCTGGCCCTGAACTCATGGTGATCCTCTGGCGTCAGCCTCCCAGGTGCTGGGGTTACAGGCGTGCGCCACCACACCTATCTCATTTTCCAGATCTTTAAGAATGTTTCACTGTTCACTGGCATAGTTTTTTGTTTGTTTGTTTGTTTGTTTGTTTTTTTAAACCTGAAGGCAGGATCTCACTACGTAGTTCAGGCTAGCCTTAAACTCACTATGGAACCCAGGCTGGCCTGAAATTGGAAGCAATCTTCTTGCCTCAGCCTCCAAAGTGCTGGGATTGTGGGGATGTGCCTTCACTACCTGGCTCACTGGCCTAATTTCTAATGAGAAGTTTTTTTTATATATAATGTATCCTTTCTTTGTCTGCCTCTTTTTAAGATTTTTACCATTTTTACTTTGATGTGCCTTGCTGTGTTTGGAGGCATTATGCATACTTTTGAATGTTTGTACTTATGCTCGATATTCTTTAACTTTCTTTGGTTTATGTATGAGCTTATAATTTTGGTCAGATTTTGAAAATTCTTAATTGTTAGTGCTTCAAATGTTTTTGCCTATTTCTCAAATTAATATGTTAGGCTAATTGTTCTACAGGTCACTGAAAGACCCCTCCCACCCCCTAGTTTTTGTTTTGCTTCATGCTGGTTGAGTGTGCAAGTTGTTTTCCACTGATTTGTTCCAGTGAGATTTTCATTTTATGTTCATCTTTTTTTGTTTTTGCGTTATGTTAATAGTTCCCTTTGGAAATAGTCATATTTGTTTTAACATCCTTGCCTCCTATTTCTATCAGCTCTTGTTTCTGGGTGTCTTTATATTGGCTGACTTCTAATTATGTGTCATATTTTCATGATACTTTTATAGTAATTTTTTATTAAGTAGTGGACATTATATGTGTTATTGAATTCTAGATTTTGTCATTTTTCTTAAAGAATGTTGAGGGCAATCATTACTCTTAGAAAAAATTCCTTTGAGGCCTGTTTTTAAGATTTACTAGAGTAGATTTAAAATATTTAATGATCCTTAATATGCACTTCCTCTGAGATCTTCCCTGACGATCCTGGATGATCTGTAAAGGCTTTCCATTCTGGCTGTTTAAAACAACCCCATTGGCTCTCTGGCCATGTTGTATGACCTCTAGGTTGTTCAGCCAACAACTTTCCAGTTGTTCTTTTCTCAGTCTTACAGAGTATCATCATTCTGTGCTTGCTTTGGCAGCATATACACTATAGAGTATCATTCTGTACATGAGTAGTGTACTACTCAGTGGAAACCACTTTGTTGATTTTTGTTGTTCTTTATTGCTTAGCTCCCTAATCCTGAACTCAGTTTCCACATAGTCCAAACAAATCTCTAATCTCCAGTTTTTCATTTTAGGCTGTTGGACTCTGTTCTCTCAATCTTCATGATCCTGGCCAGAAAACTGTTTCTGGATCTAAGAGTCTCACATTGTTTCCATTTTCTTGTAGGTCATAAACCTGTGTTGCGTACTGCCCCATATTTGAAAATACTTTTTTGTATATTTTGTCAAGTTTTTAGTTAATTACAATGGATGAAAGAGTTGATCCTTGTTAATCCATCATTGCCTGAAGCAGAACTGTTTACAGAAATTCATAATCCTCATTTTGTGTGAATATTCTCAATCTCTAAATGTCCATAATGAGCCAGGCGGGGTAGTGCAGACCTGTAATCCCAGCACTCACCTATAATCCCAGCACTCGAGAGGCTGAAGCAGGAGGATCATTGCATGAAGATCCCTGTGAAGTCATCTGTCAGGCCACATTCTTGATTCCCAAAAAGAAAAAAATCCCTTACTCTGCTGGAAGACAAAACTATGAAGGCTTTATGTAGCAAACAAAAACCAGAGCTGTGCTAGAGAATAACTTGGGCAGGACATACGACAAGGGAGAGAGTCTGATGCTCAGAAAGCGTGATTCACCAAGCCTAGTGCCACATACAAGTATTTCCTATAGAAGCAAACATCTTAACAGGCGAGAAACCACAGTTCCATCTACATAAATCAAGGCTTGGGGGTTGTGGGTAAATAGGTATTTTAGTTCAAGTTCCTGGGCTACAAAGTGAGCTCAAGGCCAGTCTGAACTGCATGCTGAGACCCTGACTCAAAAAAAGACCAAAACAATAAAAATAAAGAAAAAATGTCCATAAAAACTTTCAGAGTCATAGGCTAGGCTACAAAATGTTTACCATCTAATTCTATTCCATATTTTGAAAAACATGCTTTAGATAAAATATCAGGATAGGTCCTTAGAGATTATTTTTTATGTTTTACATGTAATCATTGTACACATATGTTATTGATAGTGTGATAATTTCATGTATGCAATATATAGTGATCAAATGAGGGTTATTAGCATTTTGACCTCCTTAAACACTTGCCATTTCTTTGGGTTGGAAGCTTTCAAACTCCTCTCTTGTAGTTTTTTAATAAATTTGTTGTAGACTTTAGTCACTCTCTCACATTATAGAACATTAGTACTTGTTCCTTCTAACTGTATTTTGTTATCTGTTATCCAGCCTCCCTCAATTCCAACTGTCCCTTTTCTCTCTGCTAGTGACCACTATTCTACTTTCTTCATCTGGGAGGTAATCACATTTTAGCTGTCACCTCTGAATGAGAATAGCTAGCATTTGTCTTTCTGTGTTTGGCTTATTTCACTTAACATAGTGTCCTCCATTTCTGCCCATGTTGCCACCAACAGGATTTTTTTTTTTTTTTTTTAATGGTTTTTCTCCGGTACCGGGAACCGAACTCACGACCTTGCGCTTGCCAGGCAGGTGCTTTGCCGCTGAGCTAAATCCCCAGCCCCTACCAACAGGATTTTATTCCTTCTTTTAAAATGGGTGAATAGTATTCTATTGTGTATACATACCACATTTTCTTTAAGAGTTTGTTCTTTATTTTTTTTGTGATGCTGACCATCAAACCTAGGGCCTTGTGTATCTCGGGCATGTGCTCTACCCTTACTCATATCCCCAGCCCAGAGCTTACTTGTAAAAGCTTCTCTGGTGACTCCACTGTACCTGACAGTTTGAATGCCGATGATTCAGTCTGAGTGTCCATCTCTTACAAGTCATGAATCAGACTGAGAAATGCAGTGAGCTTACCAGGGCCTTAGCGTATTAGCTAGTTGTGTGTCGAGCTCTTACCCACTGGTCTTTATCACTGCACCTGGACAGGATACACTTAAGGGTTATATGAGTTATGATTTTATGGTTTTATTATAATCGTATGATTTATATGATCTTCTTGACATTTTTAGGACTTGTGTTTAAGACTTATAGGCAAAATGGGGCCTAGGGATTTAGCTCAGTGGCACAGTGCCTGCCTGGCAAGCGCAAGGTCGTGAGTTTGATTCCTGGTACCAGAAAAAAACCAAAGACTTACAGGCAGTTATTTTATCACAGTATATATTAAACTACAAGCAAGTGAATACAGTATTATGCTTAGAATGTTTAAATTTTAAACTTGAATTATAGTCATGTTTTAAAAATACTTAAGAATATTTGAAATAAGATTATTCTCCATATTTTATTGAATAATTCTGTATATTTAGGAAGATGAACCACAGGAAGATGCTAAAGAACTGCAGCAAGGTAAACCATATCATTGGAGAGACTGGTCAATCATTAGAGGAAGAGACTGCTTATATATTTGGAGTGATGCAGCAGCCTTGGAATTATCTAATGGCAGTAATGGATGGTTCAGATTTATATTGGATGGAAAACTTGCCACCATGTATTCAAGCGGTAGTCCTGAAGGTGGATCTGATAGTTCAGGTAATACTTTGTTTCAGTTAAAAATATTTTCTTAGCTTTTATAATTTTTTATGCTTATATTTTGTTGTGGGAGCGGTGTGTCCTTAATGATCCTGGCCCGATTTATTTACTAATAGAGAAAAATTATTGTACTATGAAAGTGTTTCATAAATGCCTTTTTATTGTATGAGACAAGGAACAGCACTATAACTTTCTTTAATTTGTTCAGTCTTTTAGGTAGGACTGGCTTTTGTCATTTAAAGATAAATTGCATGGGTATGTTGCTGTCTTAAATTACATCTTTTCTGAGAAATCTCAGCTTAAAAAAATTAGGCCTGTTGAATTCTTTTTATGTCTTAACCTAAATAAATTAAACCAAGCCAGGTGTGGTGGTGCATGCCTGTAATCCCAGCACTGAGGCAGGAGGATTGTTGCAGGTTTGAGACCAGCCTGGGCTACAAAGTGAGCTCAAAGCCAGTCTGAACTGCATAGCGAGACCCTGTCTCAAAAAGACAAAAAAAATCAGTGAATCAATCAATCAAACCAGTGAGATGATGCCAAAGAACAAAACTCTCCTCTTTCTTATTTTATAAAATGGACATCCTAATAAGTAGTTTCTATTTTTTTAAATATGGAATATTTGAAAGGAGAATTTTAAAACAAGTACTTTGTCTTTGTAGAAAGCAGAAGTGAATTCTTAGAAAAGCTACAGAGAGCCCGAGGCCAAGTGAAACCATCTACTTCAAGCCAACCTATACTCTCAGCACCAGGACCCACTAAACTTACTGTAGGGAACTGGTCATTAACGTGTTTGAAAGAAGGAGAGATTGCCATTCATAACTCAGATGGTCAGCAAGCTACAATATTGAAAGAAGATTTACCTGGTTTTGTATTTGAATCTAATAGAGGAACCAAACATTCATTTACTGCAGAAACTTCTCTGGGTAAGTATGTAGCTTATGTAAGTTTAGCAGAGAAGAATAAATACGTTAAATTGTAAGAAAGTGTGTTCTATGAAATGTTCTTGTGTTCCCTCCCTAAGGTTCAGAATTTGTGACTGGATGGACTGGGAAAAGAGGAAGAAAACTGAAATCCAAGTTAGAAAAAACAAAGCAAAAGGTATATTTGTGGAATGTGCTTTTTTTGTCTTTAATACTGACTAGGTAAATTTTTAAAGGTGGATAATAAGCATTGGAAAAACTGAGCCATATAATACAAACTTCCCAAATATAACATTTTTAATTTTACTTTTTATTATTTTCACAGTGTTGTAATTTTGTAACTATGGATATATTAAATACCAGCGTTAAAACCGAAGCAAAATAGAAATTAATGAAAAAAAGACAAATTTAAATCGCTTTCTTTGTTGTTGTTGTTGTCTTTTCGAGAGAGGGTTTCATTGTGAAGCTCAGGCTGGCCCTGAACTCTCAACGATCCCCCTGTCTCAGCCTGCTGAGTGCTGGGATTACAGGCATGTGCCATCACGCCTGGCCTTTAATTTTTTTTCTTTTTGGTACTGGGGATTGAACTCAGGACCTTGTGCTTGCCAGGCAGGTGACTGCACCACCAAGCTATATCCCCAGCCCTGCTTTAAATTTTTTACTTATTAATGTCACTAATCAGAAAAAGTCACAAATCTTTAAAGATATGTTGAGATTATTAATTTTGATCTAAAGGGAGAAAAATACCATATTTTACAATCCAGAATTAATAGCTTGTGATAATGCAATTTGACTGCCTAATTCTCTTTTTTTTGTTTTGTTTTGTTTTTTGTTTTTGTTTTTTTCCGGTACCGGGAATTGAACTCACAACCTTGCACTTGCCAGGCAGGTGCTGTGCCGCTGAGCTAAATCCCCAGCCCCGACTGCCTAATTCTAAAATTAGATTGTTAGTGTTTAGTATGATGGCCATCTTAGATGAAGTCATTATAGTTATATACCTCAGTTACTTACCTTAGTACTCAACTGCCTTGAAACTCATCAAATTTGATACTCACTTTAACACCAGTTTTGTCCCTGTGATCATTGTTTGGTGGTCAGTTGGAATGCTAGAACTTGTCAGCGTGAAGCTTACTGATTGAGCCAGAACCTTCCAGTGCCACCGTATAAAGAGCTTAGCGTGTAGCACAGTGGTAGAGTTCTTGCTTAGACTTGCACGAGACTCTAGGTTTGTTCCTCAGCTTTTTTTTAAAAAAAAGATTCATTGGCTCTCCAGATGCATTACTGAGTTAAAAAATATAATTTTTACATTCTATTCACCAGGTATGAATTATTCTTTCAAAAGAGTAGCCTGTGTATTCCCATTTTTATCAAATGCCCTTATTTATTAAGAAAGAAATTAAGATATCATAGATTTAACTAGAAAATTGAATATTTTTTAGTGATTTTTTTTTTTTACCTATAATAATATAAAAGAGTTGCAAAATACAGTATATAAAGAATGCATGTAGATAGTTCGGATTAGGGGAGAGTATAGTACTTGTATTTAATTTGCTTTATTTGTAGCCTGCCTGCCTTCCTTTTTCTTTCTTTCTTTCTTTCTTTCTTTCTTTCTTTCTTTCTTTCTTTCTTTCTTTCTTTCTTTCTTTCTTTCTTTCTCTTTTTCTTTTCTTTCTTTCTTTCTTCCTCTTTTTCTTTCTTTCTTTCTAAGATGATCATGTCTTCAGTTCTGTTTCGAATATATGGGGTTTTCCTAATGTGACTTCCTGTTGCTATACTTTGGAAAGAATGTAGCTTCAATTTTTTTAATCTGTTTATAAGTTACCCTTTATAGCTATGTAAGTTTTTGATTGATTGCACCTGTGGTATTTTAGTTTGTTTTAATCTTGAGTTTGTAAGATAGATCACAATCTTGTGTTTAGAAACTAGAGAGACCTTCAGAGTAATGGGGAGCATTTTAAACAGTGTACCTTGAGAGCCTGAAGATCATTATATACAAAATTTTAAATTTCACACATAAAACAAAGTTTTAAAAGTTTCAGAGTGTGGAATTTTCCACCATAATGTCATGTTGACACTCAATAAACTTTGGAATATTTTGAATTTTAGATTTTAGGATAAAGGTTGCTTAATCTGTATGTTGTATTGATCAAATAAATCTAGATTGACAGAGAACTATAGTACCGGTGACAAATCAATGAGAATATCATTTCAGTCCTGTATTTTCATTTCTTATAAAACAGGATTGGTAGCCAGGCATGGTGGTGGATCGTTTACAATCTCAGCATTCTAGGAGGCTGAGGAATAAGGATCAAAAGTTTGAGCTTAGTTTGAGCAATTTAACAATTTAGTGAGATCCTGTCTCAGATTTAAAAATGGGCTGTAACCATAGCTCACTGCAGATGCCCTGGGTTCAAGCGTTAGTACCTAAAACAACAACAAAAATAAAACTAGGATTGATAGACACAGTGATCCAGGCCTGTAATCCTAGTTTCTTAGGAGGCTGAAGCAGGAGAAGGAGAGATTTGAGGCTAGCCTGAGCAATTTAGCAAGACTGTGTCCCAAAATAAAAAAGGGCTGAGGTGCAGCTCAGTGGTAGAGGCATACGTGGATTACTGGTTTACTGTCACCTATTTGTTTTTTGGTTTTGTGTTGCTTTTTTGGTGGCACTGGGGATTGAACCATTGCTGGATAAGCACTGTACTATGAGCCACACCCTCAACCCTTGATTGATGTTGTTGACTTGAAATCAATAGTGAGTGACCAGCTGGCTGTTTTCTTGCATATAAAAATACATTACGCTGCAAAGTACACTTTTTTAGTGGGTTACCGGGAATCATACTTAGGAAAAATACACTTACTTTAAGTAAAAGGAATTTTAACTTTCAGTTTTAACCTCAGGTTTATTTATTAATACTGTTTTATAAAGGGAGTAATTTCTTTGGAGTTGTTTAGTATCCAGGACTTGCCAGTTTTTAATTCTAAAGGACATTCCCCAGTGCAGTATACTTTTGTGGTTTTGTTTTGTTTCCTTTTGTTTTTGGTACTGGGAATTGAACACGGGACCTCGTGCGGGCCAGTCAGGCACTGTGCCACTGAGCTACATTCCTGGCCTGCAATATACTTCTGGAAGAAAATTTTTTTCTGCTAGTGTTATGTTGAGTTACTTGATGATTAAAATGAATAAGAACCCTTGAATTTAAGTGTATATTTATAAACAGTATAATTAATAAGTTTAATCAGACCTAAACCTAAGTCACTGTTCTCTCAGATAACTCTTTTAACTTGAGTAACAGATCAGTAGTGCTAAGACTGACAGATCATTCCTTCTCATGGTAAAATATGGAAATTTATAAGTATCATGTATACTACATGTGAATATATTTGAAAACTAAGATATATCCCAGGATGTTACTGAAAGAGTAAAACTTGGTTGATGGAATTATAATTAGTTCAATCTCTCCTTTTGGGGGGGGACTGTGAAATAATTTATTTAGCATATTAATAGAACCAAAAAGTACAAATTTAACACTAATTATTTTGGCTAACATTTAAAATCTTTTAGAGTACCTTTTCAACCATTACAACCCTGGACATACGTAAATAGAAGTGGTAACAATTTTGGAAGTTGATATGGCAGAAAAATCATACTTTTTCTTGTTTGTGGTACTAGAGATCAAATGCAGGGCCTCTTGCATGCTGAGTTATAGTCCCCAACCCTGAAATTTTATTCATTTTTTTTCTTTTGCAGTACTGGATATTGAACCTAGGCCTTCACGTTTGCTTGGCAAGTGGTCTGGTGCTTCACTACAGTACATTCGTAGCTCTTTTATAATCTGAGTCAAGGTCTTACTTAAGACTTTGAACGTGGGATTCTTCTGCCTCACCCTCCTCAGTAGCTGGGATTGTAGGCATGTGCCACCATGTCAAACTAAAACTTCTGTATCTTAAAATTGTACACATAACAGCTGTGGTGGTACACACCTGTAATCCCAGCACCTGGGAGACTGAGGCAAGAGGATTGTTGGAAGTTCGAGGCCAGCCTGGGGTACCTAGTGAGTTTAAGGTCAGCCTGAACTACAAAGCAAGATACTGTCAAAAACAAACAAAAAAATTGTACAAATAAGTGTAAAGTGGAATGGTAAGATTGTTCATTATTGTGAAAATTCACTTTGTTTATTTTGTTTGCTTCCATTACTTGGTAGGTACGAACCATGGCCCGAGACTTGTATGATGACCACTTTAAAGCTGTTGAAAGTATGCCCCGTGGAGTAGTGGTAACACTCAGAAACATAGCAACTCAGTTGGAATCATCTTGGGAACTTCATACAAATAGACAGGTAAAATCAATTCTTGATTTTATGACACACAGTGAAATTTAGTTTAGTTCCTCTCCTCTATCCTTTGTGTTCTGGACAGTAAGTCAGTGTCACTGTTAGTGTCACTAAATTATGGCCTACAAGTCAAATCTGGCCTGCTACCTGGTTTTACATGGTTTTGTGAGGTAAGAAATTTTTTTTATATTTTTCATTGACTAAAAAAATCCAAAGAAGAGAAATATTTCGTGGCACTTTAAAGTTATATAAAAATCAAGTGTCAGTGTCCATAAATGCTTTTGTTGCACATGGCTGTGTTCATTTATTTACATAGTATCTCCGTATGCTTTGGTCTGTTAAAGTGCAGGGTTGAATAGTTGTAACAAGAACTATATGGCCTGGATAAAATATCTTACAGGTGCTCTTTACCAAAAATTTTCTTAACCTCTGGGAGAGAGAATTTGAACTTTTAATCTTAATATCTCATTTATATCATGAAATTGATGGTGATGGGGCTGGGGATTTAGCTCAGTGGCACAGCGCCTTCCTGGCAAGCGCAAGGTCATGAATTCGATTCCCGGCACCGGAAAAAAACAAAAAAAAAAAAAAGGAAAAGAAAATTGATGGTGATGATGATAAGGGTGGTGGTTATCCTTGTGGGGAGTGCTGGGGATAAAACCCAGGGCTCTAGTGCATGTGAAGCAAACACTACCACTGAGTTACATTCCCAGCCCTGATAAATTATTATAAGGGCAGTAGTTTTTTCTTTTATTGTTTTCACTAATTTTTTTCTTTTAGTGTATTGAAGGCGAGAACACTTGGCGAGATTTAATGAAGACAGCCTTAGAAAACCTAATTGTTCTTTTGAAAGATGAAAACACAATTTCACCATATGAAATGTGCAGTAGTGGTTTAGTACAAGCACTTCTTACTGTTTTAAATAATGTAAGTTTATTAAATACTAGAGAATAATAGTATAATATGGTTTTTCTAATGGTATAAAAATTGTGGCTATTCTTTTGGTAGTTATTTTTCATATTCAGAAAACTGAATAAATGTTAATACTTCTAATTTATCCTCCCTTTTTAAGTTACATCATTACTTTAAACCAGTGGAATGAAATAATTGAGTATTTTTTTAGTGTACTTTGACTTCTAAATTCTCCAGTTATAATTTGTACAAGATTTTGTTGAAAAACTTAGCTTAATATTTAACATTATTCATTGAGCTAGTTTCCTCATAAGTTATGTAAAATAGTATAAATTTTAAATTCCTAAACTGTGTACATAAAATAAATAACGATGTGTAGTAATTTATGTGAATATTTGGCAAGAATTTGCTAATAACAATATAACTCTTGACCTTAATCTCTATTGTAGTACATTTTCCCCTTTATTTTAATAAAAGAAAAGGTTTCTATTTCAATTCTATTTGTCATTTTACTTTCTTGATTTTAATATTTGTATATGATGATACATTTTGAAATTTCTGAAAGTTTACTTTAACTTCAATGAGCCTCATATTTCTTTCATAAATTTTGCCGTTTACATTTGTTCTCATTAAAATTATAGTGATACATGACATATTACTTAGTAATATCTATGAAATACTATTAACAGACTTTTTTTCTAATACTTCTTAAAGCATATAGTATTGTGAAAATAGAAATTCATTTATATGTAACCTGAATTGCTTTGCATACATACTTTGATTTAGCAGCATAATTGCTAACTTCTTAATAACATTGAAGGAGAAATATCTGTACGTAAGGCAAGATCTAACTATACAATAAAAAGAATTTTTATCTAAAGACTAAATGATTAATGCATTACTCAGATGGATAACTTTTGAGAAGATAATATATCGATAATTTAAAATAATATTCATCTCATTAGTTTTTCATAAATTTTTGTTCTTTGTACTATTTTCCTTTAGAGCATGGATTTGGATTTGAAACAAGATTGTAGTCAACTGGTAGAAAGAATAAATGTTTTCAAAACAGCCTTTAGTGAAAATGAAGATGATGAAAGGTAAAATCCAGGGGCTGGCAGTGTATCTCAATGGTGTAGATCAGTTTCGGTGAACCTGTGGTATGCTTGCCACAGTGGGCTGTTTGCATCTTGGAAAGCTGTAAAAGGTTCACTATCACTGCTGTAGATGTTGTGCTTAGCATGTACAAGACCCTGGTATCAACCTCCAGCACCAAAATCAAACAAAAGCCCCTAATTGGAAAATTTGATGTTTGTAATATTTATACAGTTGGTATACTTCTTTAATACAGTGTTTATCAATACAAAGGACATTCTTATTTAATAAAGTAGCTTATAAATGCATAAGGAAAAAAATTTAAAATATTTTCTTAATCTAATAGAACAAAAGAAAATTTATTTAAACTACATATCATATGAATATAGCTGATTACTTAAATTACATGATTATTTAAGATAGAGCTGAAAATTTGAAAATTGGGTAAATATTTGATGGTATTGTTAAGTAGTGTTCATTTTTATTTTTAAAGAATTACTGGCCGGCAAAAAAAAAAAGAATTACTGGCCGGCAATGTAGCTCAGCAGCACAGCGTGTGCCTGGAAAGCGCAAGGCCCTGATTTCAATTCCTGGTACAAAAAAAAAAAAAAAAAAAAAAAATTTTGTAGGGATACATACTCAGAATATTTCTGAATGATAATGACGGACTATCTTTTTCTTGAAAATATATGGGAAGGAGACAACTGGACTATGGATAGAAATAGATTGGCCAACAAATTTAAAGACCCAGTCCAAAAATGGGCATCTGAAATGAATAGACACTTCCCAGGTGAAGAAGTAGAAACAGCAAATAAATATATGAAAAATGTTCACCATCACTGGTCATCAAGAGATGCAGATTAAAATAATGCTTAAGATTTCATCTCACCCCAGAAAGAATGGCTGTCATAAAGAAATCATCCAATAACAAATGCTGGCAGGGGTGTGGGGAAAAAGGAACCCTTCTCTACTGTTGCTGGGAGTGTAGACTGGTGTGACCACTGTGGCAGTCAGTGTGGAGGTTCCTCAAAAAACTAGGACTAGAGGTTCCATTCAACCCAGCTACTTCCCTTCTTGTTGTCTTCCTGAGGGAATTAAAATCATCGGACCATGGTGGGACATGCACACCCATGTTTATAACACAGTTTGTAATAGCTAGTTCTGGAAAAAGCCCAAAAACTTATCAACTGATCAGTGGATAAAGATGTGGGATTTTTTTTTTTTGTAGTACAATGAAGTACTACTCTGCTATAAAGATAAGCTTGAGACATTTTTAGCTAAGTGGATGCCTCTTAAGACCACACTCTCTTGTGTGTGTGTGTGTGTGTGTGTGTTTTGGTTTTTTTGTTGTTGTTTTTTGTTTTTTTTTTACTTTTTGACTTTGAGAACAAGCTCATTATGCAGTTAAGGCTGGCCTTGAGCTCACTTTGTAGCCCAGGCTGGTCTAAGACTCAATGATCCTTCTACGTCAGCCTCCCAAGTACTGGGATTAACGGCACGCACCACCATGCCCAGCTATTTTGCTATATTTTTGTTATTTAATTTTTTAAAATTTTTAGTACTACAAGACATATACATAACACCTTAATTCTTTGTATTGCCCCTCTCCCTTCATTTTGCCTACTTGTGAATATGATTGAATTTATTTTAAAAACAACTATTTTTATAGATTTCAGTTAACATTCTAATGAGTATGTAAAACCTTATGGGTGGGGCTGGGGATTTAGCTCAGTGGCACAGCGCCTGCCTGGCAAGTGCAAGGTCGTGAGGTTGATTCCTGGTACCAGGAGAAAAAAACAACAACAACAACAACAAAAAAACCTATGGGTAATTTATTGAAATATTAACTGTACTGGGGGAGGGGATGAAAAAGATGTATTATGTATATGCACTAATTCAGAATTAAGGTATTTACATGCACTAACTCCCCGGATGAATGTAATCATTATATCTGCAAACATACACTAATAAAAAATAAATAAAAGGAAATTAAAAATATTACTATACTAAACATTTTAAATCTTTGCAAATTAATACTAAAGTATAGTATTCAGTATTTGGGTTTTTTTTTATTTTTGTTTTTTGGGTCTTTTTTGAGACAGGGTCTTGCTATGCAGTTCAGGCTGGCTTCGGGCTCACTTTATAGCCCAGGCTGGCCTTGAACTCGCAGCGATCCTCCTGCCTCAGCCTCCCAAGTGCTGGGGTTACAGGCATGCTCCACCATGCCTGGCTAAATACACTACTCTGAATAGAAATAACATTTTACATAAATTCCTTAAGTAGTTTACTATGATAAATGTTTTTTTTTTTGTTTTGTTTTGTTTTGTTTTGTTTTTGTTTTTCTCCGGCACCGGGAACCGAACTCACGACTTTGCACTTGCCAGGCAGGCGCTTTGCCGCTGAGCTAAATCCCCAGCCCCGATAAATGTTAATAGGTATTTTTTAAAGGTTTTCTTGGGTTTTTTGGTTTTTGATACCAGGAATCAAGCTCACCTCGTGCTTGCTAGGCAGGCACTGTGCCACTGAACTATATCCCCAGCAAAACGTTCTCAATCCAAATTTTCAGATTATTTTCCAGAAATGTGGCACCAATTTAATGCTCTCATACTGTGTGAGAAAGAATACGATCAATTCCATGAAGTATCTTCATTTTACAACTTTAATGTTTTACATTCTTTTTATGTAAAAATGTCTGCTGTGAATGCAATTAATAATTTCATTATAAAAGTTCAGTATTCTTAAATGAAGAAAATTAAGCCAAGCATGGTGTGGTGCATGCCTGTAATCCCAGCACTTGGGAGGCTGAGGCAGGAGGATTGCTGTGAGTTCAAGGCCAGCCAGAACTGCATGGTGTATCTCTCTCAAAAATACAAGAAAGAAAAAAAATAAACTTATTAGCATATCTCTATTTGGAAGTACTCAATACCGAATCAAACTTCAGTTTGCACTCATAAAAGCAGGAGACTAGGTCAGATTGATTGCAGTAGTTTCTGCGTGAGCATTTGTGTGCAGTAAGCTCTTAACATTTATTTTTTTCTTCACAGTCGACCAGCAGTTGCATTAATTCGAAAATTAATAGCTGTACTAGAGTCAATTGAACGTCTACCTCTCCATTTGTATGATACACCTGGATCCACATATAACCTCCAGGTAACCATGAAAGGGACAGTAGTCAGTATAGCTGAATCCGTCTAGGAACAGTGATATGCTTTTCTTTCTTAAGAATAAATTTGCTTAATCTTTAAGATTTTAGATTAAATGCCACTTGCTTGATCCTTTTAATGAGTCCTGCCTTGAATGTATTGGCATTTCAGTCTTTTTTTTAATGAAATAACTATAGAATAAATTACATTTATTCATTTAAAAATATTGTAAAGTTACATTTTATAGATCATAAATGAAAAAATATTTTATCAGTAGGAAACACAGATAGGAGTTAATCTGGACTTTTGAGTTGAGTTCTGTCTTAGTCCATTTGGACCACTATAATAAACACCGTCGAATGAGTAATTTACGAATGATAGTAATTTAGTGGTCACTGTTCTGGAGACTGGAAAGTCCTTTGTTAAGCGCCAGCAGATTTGGTGTCTTGTCAGAGCCTCTTCTTAACTGTGTGTCCTCACTTCAGCAGGGGATGAACAAGCTCCTGAACTCTCTACCCTCATGACCAATTTACTTCCCAAAGGCCTACCTACCCCTCCCACTGCACTGCATATTGAATTTTAATATTATCAATTTGGGCTTGGTGGAGGTGGAAGAGAACAGAAAGATTCAGACCATAGCAAGTTCCTTTGTATGTGCGTGTGTGTGTGCTAAATATGTGGAAATATTTGAAGCATAATGTCTTTCATGTCTGTGTGTCATTGGTTAGAGCCATATCGTTGCAGGCCTAGCTCTTTATATTGATCACATGGCTTCATAGCCTGTTTCTTCTGTGTCTCTCTCTCCTGCTTTCCCTTTCCGGCTCTCTTTATAGATGCTCATTTATTTGTTCCATTGTTTCTGATGGTAGCTAGGCTCTAGATGTAAACAAATAGAACAAACTTTGACTGCTTATATCTCTGCGCAGATTATTACCATTTCTTCTATGGGTTTCTTTAGTTTTTCCTTGCAGGTCCTCTGCTTTGAATATTCCCTTTAATTTCTCTTAAATACAACCTTTAATAAACGACTACGGATTTGTATTTTCCCAAGTATTGCGTACTGGAAGCAAACAAAACTTAACATGTCCTTGAGAACCTGGTGGAGTTGCCAGGTGCACTAGATTTCAACACTAATGAGTTTATCTGCAGAGTTCAAGTGTAGTTGATGTACCCAATATGTATAAATATTCAAAATTATGAAGTGCTACTTTGTGTTCTGTTTAAACATAGTAATAGAACCACAGGACTCTATATGGTCCATCCTTTGTAGGCTTTATCTTTGATAATTGAGTAGGAAAATAGTCTCAAAGACTGGAAATTAACCTGCTTAGAGAGTTGTAGGAACACCCGCATCTTCCTTATGCACTTTCTATTGCAGGAAATTGTGCAAGATCCAAAGACAGGAAGGCCAGCAATGTGCCTTTTGGTAATTTTGCAGCTCATAGTGCTACCAAAATGTGCATATGAATATTTAATATTGTTTCTGTAGGAGTCAGTTAAGATTTATACAGAAACAAAGCCAGCAGAAGTTGCTAGTTCCATAGATATTTCTTGCTTACTAAAATATATTAGATTAAAAATTACCTCACATTTCAAAAAGTTTATTAGCCTTAGATCATATATAAGGGAACAGCTAGTTATTACTTAGCTACTTTTCAGAAACTTACCTAGAAAATGAGTTTTAGCTTAGAGAGTTAATCCTTCTGTTACAGTGTTTTATAATATTTTTAAACTACAGTGGTACCACAGTTTACAAACTTACTTTGTTTTATGATTTGGGGGAAGATGGCTATGGTTATATTCAGGGGAGGAAGGTGGCTGTGAGCATACTTGTCACCCAATGTGGAGTTTGCTAACTGAACTATTTACAAATAAAAGCTTGTGAACTGAGGTACTACTGATGTATATTTGAGATCACTTAGAAATCTTAGTTAACTTCTTTTCTTAATAGGTGCTCTCATTTACTCAGTGATCCTTTTTATAAAAAACGTATAGAAAACAGATACCATTTCTCTTCCCATTATGGTTATGCCTTATACATCTCAGTTGTTGTGATCAGTATTATGTGTCCTTTTTATAATTCTAAGAAAAAAAAGATATTTTCTAAAGAATTTTGATCATTTTTGTATAGATACTGACAAGGAGATTACGATTTCGATTAGAACGTGCCCCTGGGGAAACTGCATTGATAGATCGGACTGGCAGAATGTTGAAGATGGAACCCTTAGCAACAGTGGAGTCTCTGGAACAGTATCTCTTGAAAATGGTGAGCTTCTTTCTGGCATAGGCATGGTGAAAAAAAGCATTCTCTACCGTGGTTTAACTCTGTAAAATAGTAGTTTGGGAAGTGTGTATCCAGAATATGATAATATAGTTGTTCTAGTAATTCTATTTTTAGGAATCTTTTAAGAAAATAATTTTTTTTTTTTTTTTCCAGACAAGGTCTCACTATGTAGTACAGGCTGGCCTTGAACTTGGTTGTGTAGTCCAGGTGGGCCTTGAAATCACAGAGATCCTCCCGGCTCAAGTGCTGGGATTATTGATGTGCGCCACCACACCCAGTTCAGAAAATAATCTTATACAATACATAAATGCGTTCTACATAACAGTGTTTATTATAGTTCTTTGTAATGTTGAAATAGTATGCAAAACTCATAACAGGCAGGTGTGATGGTGTAAACCAGGAAACTGAGGCAGCAAGTTTTATGCAAGTTAGAGGTTAGCCTGGAGTACACAGTGAGACCCTGTGTCAGACTGGGAAAGAAAAAAAAATACCTTCATGCCATAAAATAATACTAAACAGATATTTGTGCATACTCCTTGCCATTCGTCATACCAAGTGGGCAAACACATAGGTCGCTTCCTGTATCCCTAGGGAAAGCTACTGAGGCACACAGCCAGCTACTACAATGCCAAAGTACAAATTTACAGTAGAAAAGTATGGGCTGGGTCCTCTGGACCCAGGCTTATGCCCTTAAATGAGTGTTTTTTGTAGTAAAACAATTGACTTTAAAGAGAGAGGAAAGAAGTGGCTAATATGTTTGAAAATAGTGTTATAAAAATGAATATCTTCACTGTTTTTCTTGGTTTAGGTAGCAAAACAGTGGTATGATTTTGACCGATCCTCGTTTGTTTTTGTTCGAAAATTAAGAGAAGGTCAGAATTTTATATTTAGGCATCAGCATGATTTTGATGAAAATGGAATCATTTACTGGATTGGCACAAATGCAAAGTAAGTCATTCTCCTTAACCTAGAGTGAAACTTTTTACCTGCAAAAGAATTCTAAGTATATAATAAAATTATTAGCAACTCCTTGAGTGTCCTCAATTATTTTGTCTTTATCTGTTAAAAAGATTATTCAAATTGCTTTCTATAAAGGGGAAAAATGTTTGAATTGCTAATTGTAAAGTTTTACTTAAGTTAATATAATTTGATATTTGAAAACTAATGGGACCCAATGCAATTATTTTAAAATTATTAATTCCTATTTTTATTTTTTCGTAGAACTGCGTATGAATGGGTAAATCCTGCTGCTTATGGACTTGTAGTAGTAACGTCATCAGAAGGCAGAAATCTACCTTATGGTCGCTTGGAAGACATACTAAGTCGAGATAATTCCGCTTTAAATTGTCATAGCAATGATGATAAGAATGCCTGGTTTGCCATAGATCTGGGTCTCTGGGTGATACCATCTGCATACACACTTCGTCATGCTCGAGGTTATGGAAGGTCTGCACTAAGAAATTGGGTTTTCCAGGTATCCAAAGATGGACAGAACTGGACTTCTTTGTATACCCATGTTGATGACTGCAGTCTCAATGAACCAGGGTTAGTTGAGGAGTCTTTGCAAATTGGAAAGCTCAGTAAAGAGCTCGGCTTATTTTTATAATTATATAATATAAAGGTCTCTTCTTTGTGAAATACTGGAACAAGATTTTCTTTGTTAAAACAAATCATTTGATCTTAAGTTTAGGTTAAATACTAATAGACAGCTAGAGTGTGTGGTGCATCCATGCTCAGGGGTGTGTGTATAGCATACAGAGAAATGGAATTAGCTTTTTATAAATTTTCCATAGTCACATAGTACATATGGATGTTTAACAAGTTAATGGTGGCTATTGCTGGTTACAGAATTATGGCTACTTGGAATTTTATTTTTATGTGTCTTCCCCAATTTTGTGTATTGGAGACACACACACACACTGTGTATCTCTAATTTTTTGTTTTGTGTATGCTTTTTTTTCTGGGCTGAAATTTGAACCCAGGGCCTCATACACTTTATGCAAGCATTCTAATGGATACCTCCATCCTAGATTGTATATTATTTAGTAATTATATTTCTGAGAGATTCATTGTACTAAGTTTTAATTGTATGGAACATTTCAAGGGGTAGAGCATAGAGTTCAGTTGCTTTCTGTGGTTGATATATTGTGAAAGGACATTCTTACTGTTAGGATTAATAGGTAATGTTTTCAGTTTTCTTAAGCTGTAATGTTAAAATTTTAATCCATTATTTGAAACCTTGGCTGAGTATGATACGGTATACCTGAACCCCAGTGCTGTAGCGGCTGTGCTGCCATGCTGGGCTATATTTCATTTTTACCATGTCTTTTCTTGTCCGTTGATTTCTTGATTTTTGTAACAAATTATTGAGTAAATACAAAAGTTCTCTATTATGTAACAGATGCCTCGTCTTGAACATCTTGTTCACGTGTTTTAAAGCATGGTTTCTCTAACATATCTACAGTTCAACTGCAACCTGGCCTCTTGATCCACCAAAGGATGAAAAACAAGGGTGGCGACATGTGAGAATTAAGCAGATGGGGAAGAATGCTAGTGGACAGACACACTACCTCTCACTTTCTGGATTTGAACTTTATGGCACTGTGAACGGAGTATGTGAAGATCAGCTAGGTAATGAGAAGAAATGAAGTTTTTCTAACTTTATGACAATTATGTTTATAAAAAGTGATTTGGTGTCTTTTCCTCGAATTACTGTCTTACAGGTAAAGCAGCTAAGGAGGCAGAGGCTAATCTTAGAAGACAGAGACGGCTGGTCCGCTCCCAGGTTCTGAAGTACATGGTTCCTGGAGCTCGTGTTATCAGAGGCCTGGATTGGAAATGGCGAGACCAGGATGGCAGCCCGCAGGGAGAAGGCACCGTCACAGGAGAACTACATAATGGTGAGTAGGTGCTTAGCACTTGTGCTATGGGAACCAAGACTTTAAATCTTAAAATGTCTTTTCTTTTCTCATCTTGGGATTATTTATAAATTATATAAACATATCAAAACTATATAGAACAACTAATAATGACTTTACTTTTTTTGTGTGTTTTTGAGACAGGGTCTTGCTATGCAGTTTAGGCTGGCTTTGAGCTCCCTTTGTAGCCCAGGCTGGTCTCAAACTTGCAGTGATCCTCCTGCCTCAACCACCAGAGTGCTGGGAATACAGGGGTGTGCCACCACGCCTGGCTAATGACTTTACATTTAAACTGGAAAAAATTAATTTTAAAAAAAGGGTTTTTTTTGAGGACAGGATCTTGCTTTGTCGTGCAGGCTGTCCTTGAATTCACTATGTGTAGCCCAGGCTGGCCTCGAATTCATGGTGATCCTCCTGCCTCAGCCTCCTGAGTGCTGGGATTACAAGTGTGTGCCACCACACTGAGCTCTGAAAAAAATTAATTTGCAAATAAGGGAAATTTTTAAATTTTGGAGTTTTGATTATAATGTTATTGCTGATGTATTTATAAGTGATTATCAAGTTAATATAAATTGGATATATTCAAGACTTTTTTCTTCAAGTTTCCTTTGGGCTTTATTTTCATATCTCAAGCTCGTTTTACTTTGTTCATCTCACAAGAATCAGGTAATAATTTTTTACTGTATTAAGGTCATGTAGTGGACCTTTCATTAGATTATGATTATTTCAGTGTTTCAGTCTCACCAGCTTTTTTGGAGGAGTTTAAATTTTCATGTTTAGTAGGCTGATTATATAAATCAGGTTCATATTTAGTTTTTGATGCTTACAGATTTTAGCCAAATTATTACCACTTAATTTGCCACAGGCCAGGCATGGTGGTGCACACCTGTAATCCAAGCAATCAAGAGGCTGAAGCAGGAGAAGTGTCACAAGTTTGAGGCCAGCCTGGGCTACAGTGTGAGCTCAAGGCCAGCCTGAACTGCATAGCAAGACCCTGTCTCAAAAAGACCAAAAAAAAAAAAAGTTGCTACTAACTTCAAAGCAACTGTACTGATTTTTGTTTATAACTATGAAGTTGGTTTATCATGAAATAATTTGCCTAAACAGTAGTGGGTTCATTCCTGTTAATTTGCCTAGCATTTAAAAAGAAACTATTTTCAGCACCAAATAGTTATTTGTTTGTTTTTCCCTGGTACCAGGAATCGAAGTCATGACCTCGTGCTTGCCAGGCAGGCGCTATGCCACTGAGCTAAATCCCCAGCCCCCGCACCAAATATTTAAAAAGTCATAATAGAAATAGTGATTAGGAGAATAGCTAACATTTAATTTCATAATATATTCATGTTTTTATATGATAAAGGCACTTATTTAAAGGAATCCTTTTTTACCTGTTCCTTGAATTGCCACACTACTTGACGTACTTCTGTAGGATCAAATCCTAATTATAAATTGTTATAAATCATTATAATGAAAGCTTATAGAACTGTATAGAACAACTGATAATGACTTTACATTAAAACTGAAAAAATTAATTAAAAAAATTTTTTTTCATTATAAACCTGCCATAACCCAGTTTACAAACCAGGCTTAGAGGTGCACCCCTTTAATCCCAGCACTTGAGAGGCTTGAGGCAGGAGGATTGCCATGAGTCTGAGACCAGCCTGTCTCCAGAGTGGGTTCAAGGCCAGCCTCAACTGTATAGTGAGACCCTGTCTCAAAAAAACTGAAGCAAAACAAAGCAGGTTGAAAGTCAGGCAAAAATTTATAAATACCAGTTCAGATAATAGCAGTGCCATTCAACTCAGAAATTTAAAATATCATGCTATCTCCCACCATTGTTTTGGCCTTGAAGCATGTAACGTGGTGAGAGGAGGCTAGTTTGGGTCTTATTAATGTTTGTCATTTTTCTCTGGGTGCAGTCACTTGGGAGGCAACCGTAAGAAAATCAGAATCTTAATTCAAGAAAGCTAGTTTTTACTGATCTTACAAATGTAGAGATTCAGTTTTGGTTTAAAGCCTGTATGTCAGAAAGGGTTCTTAGTTTTAAAACCTGAACCAATATTTTTTAAAATATTGATTACTCTTTACTAACTCCTCTTTGTATGTGTGTTTTGGGCATAGACTATTATTATTATTATTATTATTATTATTACTATTATTATTAAATACTCCACTTAATTGTATGTAATACCCCTTTTTAGTTACATCAGAAGTTTGAGATACCAGTTTAAGCAGTGTTCTCAACCTTAATATAAATGATTGAAAGTTGTGAATGTTTTTCCACATTATATCATTTACTTCTGTTGAAGAGTCTGTACTGATTGAATATATATTTATTCATTCCATAAATATTTAATACCTATTATGTAATACTACCCTGCTAAACTTCACATGTACGGTGGTCAAGAAAAAGTATGAGCTCTTGTAGTCTCAGTAAAACAAACATACAGTTACAAATTTTGGTAAGTGCTGTGAAGTCATCAGTTATTTTTGGACTATTTAATATAATACAAGGGCCAGGCATGGTGGTGCATGCCTGTAATCCGAGCACTGGGGAGGCTGAGGCAGGAGAATTGCTGCGAGTTCCAGGCCAGCCTGGGCTATAAAGTGAGCCACAGGCCAACCTCAACTGCATAGTGAGACCCTATCTCAAAAAGACAAAAAAAGCCCTCATTTTTATTTAGGAGGACATGTTTTTGAACATTCCTTTTGCTCATATTTTACTGTGTAGTGGGAGAGATAGCTAAATATTGATTGGTTCTTCAGAGATTATTTCAGCATACAGAATAATTTGAAGCAATTGATCTCATCTCAGCTACTTAAGGAAATTTGGGGCAGTCACTTTTCCTTTGAAAGAAGTCATTTGCAAATAATCCCTGCAGGTGATTCAATATTATTACACCCCTCTGACTTCATCATAAACATGTGAACATAGTATATGGGTGGTTGGACAGCTGGGTGTGTTGGTGGGTGTGTGTGCTGGAACTCACATTGTATGGGTGTATGGGTAAAGTATTTTCAAACTTTTAAAAACGTTATACTTTTAAAAAGTGTTTTTATGAGTTGTGTTTTTCTCTGAAATAGTTTATAACACAAAAGAAAGATTGTAAAATATCTAGTAATTTTTTATGTAGTAGTCAGTTTATTTCTTTGCTATTATAATTTTGGAATTTTGTTTTTTACTTTCTTTAAAAAGAGTATCATTTTCCAAGTACAAGTAAATGTAGATTGAATGCCATTATGGTCATTAGTTCTTTACATATTAATAGCTTTAGCATATAGGTTGTAATAAAAGAGCTCAGCATGCTTTTTACATTTTGTTTTTAAAATTTTCTATGCTTGTTCAAATTTATAGAACTTATTCGTAAGAGGATCAAGTAACCACTGAACTTTGAGAACACAACCGAAATGCTAACTTAGTGTTTCATTTGAGCTAGTTTCCTGAAATTTCTACAGGTGATACATGAATATTTTGTGTGTTATTTAGAGGGATTAGGTCATCCTTAGAAATTAATGGTAAGCCAGCACTTTTTTCTAGAAAGAACATTTGACCACATAGTCATATTTAGTAA
The DNA here is from genome assembly GCF_000276665.1 of Chinchilla lanigera. Lineage (NCBI taxonomy): Eukaryota > Metazoa > Chordata > Mammalia > Rodentia > Chinchillidae > Chinchilla > Chinchilla lanigera. Next base: position 29,442,940 of record NW_004955409.1, read on the forward strand.
TTTAAAATTTTTTCATTTGCTGAAGTTACAATGTTATAATAATATTTGTATCAGTATTTAAACGTTTTAAAAAATTCTTCCATTTAAAATATAACACAATAGATGTAAACATGACCCTTACGTTATTTTTAAATATCACTAGTCTTTAACAGTTCAGAAATAAGGGAAATAAAAGGAAGAATTTTAAAGTTTCCTAGACATGTGTACAACACATCTTTCTTTTCCTTAGTATAATTTTGTCATGAGACTTAAATAATAGAGATCCTCAAATAGCTAGAGTAAACCTTTCAATTGATTAGCAGCCAAAAATTTACATTTTAGTTAACAGACTTTAAATAACTGTAGAAATTCAGAGAAGTTCAACACTGATGGAAATGCTGATCCCATATTGTGGAGCTACTGTCTGACACGCTCCTATCTGCTTTCTGCTGGGTCTCACAAACTCCTGTCCCTTTCCAGGCTGGATTGATGTCACCTGGGATGCTGGTGGCTCAAACTCTTACCGTATGGGCGCAGAAGGAAAATTTGACCTCAAGCTTGCACCAGGGTACGACCCTGATACAGTGGCATCACCCAAACCTGTTTCATCCACTGTTTCAGGCACAACGCAGTCATGGAGCAGCTTGGTGAAAAACAACTGTCCAGACAAGACATCTGCTGCTGCAGGCTCCTCAAGTAGAAAAGGAAGCAGCAGTTCTGTGTGTAGCGTGGCCAGTAGCAGCGACATCAGCTTGGGTTCGACCAAAACGGAACGGAGATCAGAAATTGTAATGGAACACAGTATAGTTTCAGGAGCTGATGTCCATGAACCAATTGTTGTTCTTTCATCTGCTGAAAACGTCCCTCAAACAGAAGTAGGGTCATCTTCCAGTGCAAGCACCAGCACCTTAACAGCGGAGACGGGAAGTGAAAATGCTGAAAGGAAGTTAGGCCCTGATAGTTCTGTTCGTACTCCTGGCGAGTCTAGCGCAATATCTATGGGAATTGTTAGTGTTAGCTCTCCTGATGTTAGTTCAGTATCTGAATTAACTAATAAAGAAGCAGCTTCACAACGACCCCTTAGCTCTTCAGCAAGTAACAGACTATCAGTGAGTTCTTTGTTGGCTGCTGGGGCCCCTATGAGCTCTAGTGCAAGTGTACCTAACCTGTCCTCAAGAGAAACATCTAGCTTGGAGAGTTTTGTAAGGAGAGTGGCAAATATAGCACGGACTAATGCCACGAACAACATGAATCTAAGTCGAAGCAGCAGTGATAACAACACTAATACTTTGGGGAGGAATGTGATGAGCACAGCAAGTAAGTGAGCTTTTCCTTCTGGAACCCAATGCTTTTCCCACCCTGAGGGGTACACTGTTGTTCAGTGTGTTCTGGCTGCGATCTTTAATTAGATCGTTAAGCATGTTTAAAGACAACTACATCAAATTTAATGCTTCGGAAATATGAAGCTCTATCGAATCATAATATTTTAAAAATTGAGATCAGCTGTGAAGATACTTACTGTAAGAGGATAAAACAATAACACACCTTCCTTTCTTTCTTTTATGATAAATGGTTAAGGAAAGTTGCATGAAGAAATACTTAAATATTGAAACCAAAACTTCACCCTGGTTACAGCTTTTATTTTGCTCCTAAATTGAATTGAATTCTAATTTAAGCTACTAATGGGTCAAAGTAATTCTCTTAGAAAATTTATTGAGAATTATTTTCATTAAGCTAGGCTTAATATTTTGAAGATCATAGTGCTTTGAAAACAAGCATTTGTAGTTGGATTTCAGTTGGGTTCCCAAAGTTGTTGCTTTTCAGTCTTTCCATTATTAGTGTTTCATGATCTCTTAAAAATACGAATCTTGGTTTTTCTAAGGTTCTTATTACCTTACTACTAACATTGATTTGCTGTACTTTTATCTTTAGCTTCCCCTCTTATGGGTGCTCAGAGTTTTCCTAATTTGACCACACCTGGTACCACGTCAACAGTGACTATGTCAACATCCAGTGTTACTAGCAGCAGCAATGCAGCTACAGCCACAACTGTTTTATCAGTTGGTCAGTCTTTAAGTAACACTTTGACCACCAGCCTCACATCAACCTCCAGTGAGAGTGACACAGGGCAGGAAGCAGAATATTCCTTATATGGTAAGTTACAGTTTAAAATAAATATATTTAAATACTAATAAGGTGATGCTTTTATGTTTTTCTCCTGGAATATTTTAAACCTTTGATTGAAGAAAAATTATTCTCTCCTCTCATAAATATGAAATCATTAAGGGGAAAAAAACTCACTGATATGAGAGACTATTAAAAATTATGAGCTGGGCATGGTGGTACACACATATAATCCCGGTGCTTGGGAGGCAGAGGCAGATGACCTTGGGTTCAAGGCCAGCCTGAACTACACAGATCCTGTTTCACTCCCCCCAAAAATTAAATAAATAATTATGATTATTAAAAAAGTAGATAACTAGGAAATTTCATGTGTCATCTTTTTTTTTCGTCATTTATGAAAATTTGGGGGGAGGGGAGTTGAGAGACCATCTCAGGTAGCATAAGCTGGCCTTGAACTTGCTTACATAACCCAGGCTGGCCTTGAACTCCTGCCTCAGCCTCCCAAGTGCTAGGATTACAGGTGTGCACCACCACACCTGGCACTAATGAAGTTTTAATGAAGAAACATAATAATGAAGATACCTGATACCTTGATGAATAGACGTATAATAGATCAGTAAACTTTATGAATAGAAATACAATAGGTTAATAAATTTGTAATTATACACTATTATGGTCTTTTGGAAATAAGTCTCTTGTTAGGTAACATTTGAATTTTTCAAATTAATACAATTTTGCTTAGAAAGTTTTGTAATTCATAATCATAGCTTCCATGTTTAGTCAGCAGTATTTGATTCAGTTAAAATGTTTCTTCTGTTTTATTTGAAAAGTAATTTTTGTTGTTACTTTGGTGGTACTGGGTTTGATGTACACAAGCACTGTTGCTGAGTAATACTTTTCACAGGAAATACAAAAAATAACTAAATCTGTAATAATTACCTTCCAAATCTGAGGTGCTGGGATTACAGACATGTGCTACCACACGTGGCTCCCTCTATTCTTTTTTTGAAAATTATTTTTGGTAATTTTGTTTGTTTTTTGAGACAGGCTGTCACTATGCAGTTCAGACTGGTCTTGAACTCTCTGTGTAGCCCAGGCTGGTCTCGAACTCGCAGAGATCCTCCTGCCTCAGCCTCCCATGTGCTGAGATTACAGGCATGCATCACCATGCCCAGTTTATTTTTGGTAATTTTAAAGATAAGAAAGTTGATTTGGAGATATAGTTTAAGCACATCTTACGAATATCTCATTTTAATAGTTTTTCTTCTTTTTTTAAGAATATGGCCTCTTCTATTCCAAGCCAAAGGTGTGATTTGATATTTAATGATTTTAGGATGTTTACCATATTTCTGTTTCTACTAAGAAATACTAAAGTTGTCTATTAAGTGTGTGTGCAAAATGATGGTGATTATTATCTCAAAGTCTTTTAAATTCATAGTTACTTTCCAGCGTATTATTTCTCATGAGAAATCTTTGCCCTTACGCATTTGTTAGTATTTAACTCGAAGCTTTAGGCTCTAAACATGTAAAGTTTAAAAAGACTGTGGATATACTAGTGGGTAAAAATTGAAAAAGTTAGGGCTACTGGTTGACTTTTAAGTGATGAAAATTTATTCTTTTACTTTAGAATTCTTTAAGGGTATTATTACTTAAGGATTCTTTAAGGGTATTAGTATGAAGCATCTTCATGACATCTGTATGTACAGTGCGAACTTTTACTTTGCACATGTTGAGAGACATGATTTGACTTTATGATGTGGTCAAATCTATGATATGGAATTTTTATGCTCTTACACTGATAAAACAGAAACAAGTTGAGAGAAATTGACTTGGGTAAATTGTAACATATAAGAGATACCATTTCAGTACATGAAGTTAGAGTATATGTTCCTGAAAAAATAAGTTATGCTGGCTGGGCGTAGTAGCACACATGTGTAATCCTAGCACTGTGGAAGGATGAGGCAGGAGGATTACAAGTTCAAACTCAGCCTGGGCAATTTAGCGATTTTGCCAGATTTTGTCTCAAAATAAAAAAGAAGTTTTAAAACCTGAGTATGTCGCTCAGTATGAAGGCCTTGAGTTCACTCCCTAATACCATCCAAAAAAAAAAAAGGTAATACCATCCAAAAAAAAAAGGTGAAACGTGGTGTAGTAGTCTACCTGTAATACAGGTACTCAGGAGATTACAGCAGTGAGATCACAAGTTCAAGACCAGCCTGGGTAACTTAGCAGTCCCGTATCTCAGTGGCACAGTCCTTGGCTGGCAAGTGCAAATTCCTGACTTCAATTCCCAGTACGGGGGAAAAAAAAAAAAAAAAAAAGATAAACCTACAGTTCAAATTGTTTTATTTTGTGTGCCACCTCATTATGGTCATGAAAATCACTACATAAATTGAAAAATGGCCCTTCACAACTGTAAGGGGTAAAATATTTAATCAAGTTTAAGATCCCATTGGTAAAACACTTTTTTGTCACTAAAGCTAAAAGTATTGCCAAGTTTGCTCTTTCTACTAACTGCAAAACACATTCTGATTTCAGAACATTAAGTATTAAAAAATGTGTGCTTTAAAAATTTATTAAATATGGGCCAAGGATATAGCTTAGTGGCACAGCGCCTGCCTGGCAAGCACAGGTCCTGAGTTCAAGTTCCGCTCCTCCCGCCACACAAAAAAACTATTAAATATAGTAACAGGCCTTTTTCTTCTGTAGGCCACCCAGTAAATGACACTAAATATTCAGTCCTCTGTAATTATGAAACTAAAAAATAATTTAGTTCAAAGATCTGTAGATGCAAGTTTCTAAATAATCACAGATAATCCAATTTTTTTGTATTTAGGAATATATTGTATTGCCTTCCTTTGTTTAATTCTGGTATTAGGGTTATTTTGGTTTTTTTTGCTGTGCTTTGTTTTGTTTTACAGGACTGGGAATTGAACCTAGGGCCTTCACACTGAGCTGTATCCCCAGCTGTTTCTTTGTTTTTTATTTGGAGACAGGTCTTGTAGTCGTTACGTTATGTAGGCTGGACTCATACTTGAGATCTTCAAGTGCCTAGATTACAGATGTGTGCCCCCACACCTGGCTTTGTTAGTTTTTACTCCCCTTCTAGGTTCAGTAAAATGTTCTGTTTTAATCTCATTAGTCCTCTTTTTTTTCAGTTCCTGTGAAGAATAGCTTGTTAGCCAGTCTAAGCCCAGGTCACACTGACTGACTTATATTGTTTTCCTTCATAAGCTCTTTCGTAGCTTATACGTACATATTGGTTTGTTTATTTGTTAGATGCTACTGTCTGCTGTAGACTTCATAGAGACTCAGACTTTTTTCTCTCTCTCTCTTTTTTGAGACAGGGTCTCAGTATGTAGTTTAGGCTGGCCTTGAGCTCACTTTGTAGCCTAGGTTGGTCTCGAACTTACAACGATCCTCCTGCCTCAGCCTCCAGAGTGTTGGGATTACAGGCGTGTGCCACCACACCCAGCTCAGACCATATATATATATATTTTTTTACAACTATGTGTATCAGGTGCCACACAGTTCTTGACCCACAGTGTGTGCTCAGTAGATATCTGTGTGTACAATGAGTGAGTCCAAAGTATTTTTCCACCATGTTGAGCTTCCTCTGATATCCAGAGAGAAGCAGTAGAGCTGTTTGGATTTTTTTTGCTGTTACTGTTTTTGTTTCTTAATATAACCCCCCTAGTTGACGCTTTACGTTACGATTTTATAGATTCAAATATAGTTTATGGTCACCCATTATCCTTTGTTGTTTTCTGCCATGCTTGTGACTTATTGCCCATGGTTAAATCATCCTGTATGTGTGGTAGTGGAACAGGGGTGGCATTGTTACATGTGCTCTTTATACTTAAACTTTTTGAATTTTGCTTTTGTTTTGTACAGCCCAAAATGCAGTTACCTTGTTATGCTGTGTTAATCATGTTGACAATAAGGTTATTGGTTTTGTTTTCTAGATTTTCTTGATAGCTGTCGTGCCAGTACTCTGTTAGCTGAGCTAGATGATGATGAGGATTTGCCTGAGCCTGATGAGGAAGATGATGAGAATGAAGATGACAATCAGGAGGACCAAGAATACGAGGAGGTTATGGTAGAGAGATAGTCCCCCATTTTCTTCCCTAAGCTAGGGTATTAATACTTTAAAAGAGGAAAAGCTAAGTCATAATTAAATTTTGAAGGAAGGATATATGGCACCAGTATAAAACATGTGCTTAATTGAGCAAAGCACCCTTACTCTCAGCATTTATGAGACTCTTTGTATTTGAAAAGGGCTACGGTTTACTTGGTGATATTTGAAGGTTGAGAGGTGTGTCAAATTGTAGACAACTACAGTACTCTTAAAGAATACTTTTTTGTAGTTCTGAGCCGGGCATGGTGGTGCACGCTTGTAATCCCAGTGCTTGGAATGCTGTCAAGGAGGCTCGCTGTGAGTTTGGGGCCAGTCTGGGCTACATAGTTTTAAGGCCAGCCCTGAGCTACATAGTAAGGCCCTTTCTCAAAAAAACAGAAATGACAGCGGGGCATAGTGGTGTATGCCCATAATCTTGGCACTTGGGAGGCTTAGGTAGGAGAATCACTGCAAGTTTGAAGCCACCCGGACTACACAGTGAGTTGAAGGCCAGCCTGAACTACAGAATGAGACTCTGTCTCAGAACACTAAAAAATAAAAAAGATAACAAAATTCTATAGTTCTTCAGTAACAATTATAAAAAGGATATTTCAGTACTAACTTGTTTTACAAACTGTATTTGTGTATTTTCTCATCAGTCCCAATATAGGTGAATGAGGCAGGGGCATAAAAAAAATTTGCACATATTGTCAGAGTTAAGTGGAAAAGTGGGGACCCAAGTCTAAGTGTTGTGATCCAGAACTCTCAATATTTAACCACTATGATTATCTTCTAATTGAAACTTGTGCCTTAAATATCCTTTATTGTAACTTCTATTTTAAATTTCTCCATATAGCGGAGCTTGCTGGTACTCATCTACAATCCCAAATACTAGGGAATCTGAGGCAGGAAGATCCTTACTTCTAGGTCACCCCTAGTGAGACCCTGTCTCCAAATGTAAAAAGGGGATCTGGGGGTATAGCTCAGTGCAGCCTGGGTTGAATCCCCATTACTGCCAAGAAAAAACAAACCAAAAAACTGTTTAGTATAAAAAAAATCGAAAAACTAAGGTTATGAGGTAAGGAAATTCAAAAAATGCTTTTAGTATATGTTGCTTAGAAACATATTAGTATTTCTTACAAAGCAGATTAGTATAAAATATATGATGCATTAAAACATTCATTTTATAACTTCTGAAGATGGTAGTGAAGAGTTTTTAGTGACACTTTTGTTAATATAGGTTGATAGTTTCAGATAGTTTCAGTAAAAATGTTGGTGATATATATAAGTAATTAGACAAGCATCTCTTGGCATTTTTTTTTTTTAACTGCAGATTTTGAGACGTCCATCCCTGCAACGTCGAGCTGGTTCCCGCTCCGATGTAACACATCATGCTGTCACCTCACAGCTACCACAGGTCCCTGCAGGAGCAGGGAGCCGACCTATCGGGGAGCAGGTAGTGCTGTTGTGTTTGTTGTCCCTACTGCATATTTTCACTTTCACAGGAAAGCACCAAACAAAAGCCTAAATACCTATAGTAAGGTGCACGGAGGTAGAGAGGAAGGAAAGGGGAAGGAGGTACCAGTGTTATAAAAATACACTTCCTGTTCCTTGGGTTCCATATTCCAACTAGAATCCTTGATTGCTCTGGCCTAACACAAGTGCCAGTTACTTACTTGAAGCCCCTTCATTTTGGCTGTTGGGTAACAGTAAGCACATAATGATAGGTATTTGTCATCATGTAGTGGTGGTGCTGGTGGTGGAATATGTAGCAGCAGCAGTCTTACATTGATAACAAGTGATACACATACTTCTCAACACTTTATATGTATTGACTCATTTAATTTTTTCAAGAACTGTGAATGTTACTATTAGCCCCAATTTTCAGATGAAGTGATTGCCAAAAATCACACGTAATGTGGATCCTGGATCTGCGCAGACCCAGATGTTCTGGTCCTAGAGCTGTCAAATGGTGATATAATGTGTCGTAAAAGTTAATTTCAGTTAAGTACACACACTATGAGGATGTGTCTTAAGTATATATTATTTAACTAACAGTTATCAACACTTATCTGTCTACCATATCATAACTTAAAGGAATTTTCAAGCATTCTATTTGGTATGTAAATAATTCAGTGTGAAATGAAATTTATAATTAAAAAACTTAAAAGCAGGTGTGGTGACACATACCTCTAATCCCAGCACTCAGGAGGCTGAGACAGTACAATCTCTGAGTTTGAGACCAACCTGGGCTACATAGCAGGATCCTGTCTCCAAAAAGAAAATAACATTTACTTTAAAATAATAAGTTTGTAGGAAGTTTTAAAAGTATCATAAAAAGGTCTTATATGTCTGTCCTTTACCCAGTTTTTCCAAGTGGTTAGTTTCATATTTCACTATAGTATCAAAGATATGGAATTGGCGTTAGTATAGTATGTGCATGGTTGTTTCTCACATTTGTAGATTTGTGAGAAACAAATGGTTATTACCACATTTGTAGAATATGCTTGTTACCACATTTGTAGATTTGTGCAGCTACTACTGAATGCAACTTGGTTTTGATAAACCATTAAGGAACATTTATACCATACATGTTTATGTTAGTTTATTCTGTACTTATATAATATGGCAAAATAAGGAACTATAGAGAATATAAAGAACTTTGCACATCACCTTGGAATGACAGTAGTTTTCATCTTGTTTATATGGAATTTTATTTTTACAGGAAGAAGAAGAGTATGAAACGAAAGGAGGGCGCCGGAGAACATGGGATGATGATTATGTGCTAAAGCGGCAGTTTTCTGCTTTGGTTCCTGCTTTTGATCCTAGACCTGGCCGTACTAATGTCCAACAGACAACTGACCTAGAAATCCCACCCCCAGGTATAGAATATTTGAGTTTTGTGATTTAATGTTAAATGATACCAAATACGATAGGTACATACAGTTTGAAAAGCAAGGTGTTCTTACACATGTAGATTATAAGTAAAAATTTCTTAAAGAGCTCCCTTATTAGTTCTTTAAAATATTTATGTGTTAGCTGGGAGTGATGGCACATGCCTGTAATCCCAGCACTCGGGAGACTAAGGCAGGAGCATTGCTGTGAGTTCGAGTGTAGACTCGACTACATAGTGAGTTCAAGGCCAGCCTGAACTACACAGCAAATCCCTGTCTCAAAAAAAATAAAATAAATTAAATTAAATATATATGTTTTAGTGGAGCAAATTACAAATTTTTTATTTCATTTTATTTTTGTGTTCCTGGAGATTAAACCTAGGGCCTAGTGCATGCTAAACCTGTATTCATCTGCAGACTACATTGCTAACTCACTAATCATTTTAAGCTTTTAAACTAGGCCTGGTGGCTGATGCCTATAATGTTAGTACTCTGGGAGTATGAAGCAGGAGTGTAAGTTCTGGGTCACCCTTAATGAAACGCTGTGTCAAGATGTAAAAAGTAGGGGCTGGGGATACAGCTCAGTACAAAGGCGAATGTCCAGACCACATACACGTGCATGTGTGCAAAAAAAAAACAAACTGCATTTTGTATTTTTGCTGTCTCTCAAGTATTGCATCATGTAAAAGGTATGACAGGCACTTTAATGGCCTCCTTAAAGTTATCCAGGTATTGCCAGGCACAGTGGCTCATACTTGTAATCCCAGCATTTTGGGAGGCTAAGGCAGGAAGAGTCCAAGTTTCAGACCAACTTGAGCAACTTAGTGAGACCCTATCTCAAAATTTAAAAAATAACAAAAAGGGCTGGGGCTATAGCTCATTGCTTCCTGGGTTCAATCTCTGGTACTGCAAACATTTTTTTAAAGGGCATGGTAGATTTGCAGGTCCTAACTTCTGGAATCTAGAAATACATACAGGTTTTCTCAGTATGACAGAGACTTTGCAGATATGGTGAAGTGAAACGTCTACAGATGGGTAGATTATTGTGGATTATCAAGTGGGCCCAGTGTAGTGCAAAGAGTCCTTATAATAGGGCAGAGGACTCTGAGATTACAGGCAAGTACTCCTGCAGGAGCTTTTTTGTTTGTTTTGAGACAAGGTCTCACCACATAGTTCAGGGTGGCCTATAGGAGGAGCCAGAGTCAGAGAAGGTGTGACTAAGGATCATTGAGGGGCCATGAGCTAAAAAATGTGGATAGCATCCAGAACTGAGAAGAGACAAAGAAAGAGATTTCCCTATAGCTTGCAGAAGGAATGAGTCTTAAAAATAAATCCATTTAAGACTTGATTTCTAGAGCTATGAGATAAAACCAATAAATTAGTTTTTTAAAACACTCAATTTATGATTAATATTTTACTGCAGCAATAGGAAACTAATATATCCGGTAGTCCTAAAGTGTTTAATCCTAAATTTTCACTTCTCTTAACACAGAGAGAATGATAGTCTTTTTGACAAGGCATATTCTGCTTAAACAAGTTAAAAAAATTTAAAGGGGTTAGCATTTAAATTTAACATAACTGGTTCATAATTCTTACAAAAGAAGACTTAAGTTGTTACATCTGGAATGTGCTTTTCAGTTGATACATACTGTGTTAAATACAAACGTAGGGAGCTTGGGATATAGCTCAGTGGCATAAGTACCTACCTGGCAAGTGCAAGGTCCTGAGTTTGATTCTTGGTACCAAAAAAAAATAATAATAATAATAGATGCCCTTTGTAGTGTACTATTCCAGGTGCAGGTAAACTTAGGTTGAATCAAGATGTTCCAGAGTTTCTCCAAAAAGGGAAACCTGGATGGGCGAGGTGATGTATGTCTGTAATTTCAGCATTTGGAGCCAGGCATCATGGTGCATACCTGTAATCCTAGCACTTAGGAGGCTGCGACAGGAGGACTGCTATGAGTTAGAGGCCAGCCTGGGCTAAATAGTGAGTTTGAGGCCAGGCTGAACTACGTAGGGGGACCTTGTCTCAAAAAACAAACAAAGCAAGCAGCTAATCTCAGCACTTGGGAGGCTGAGGTGCTAGGATTTCCACAAGATAAGTGAGTTTAAGGCCACCCTGAACTATGTAGTGAGACCTTGTCTCAAAACAAACAAAAAAGCTCCTGCAGGAGTACTTGCCTGTAATCTCAGATACTCAGGAAGCTGAGGCAGGAGGATTGGAGCACAGGTTCTAGACCAGCCTGGACAATTTAGCGAAATCCTGTCAATGAAAAGTTCTGGCGATATTGCTCAGTGACAGAGTGCTTGCCTGTAGAGAACTTGTTGATCTGTCAGTGTACCCCTGGGAGGAACGGGGGCGGGTATGAGGAAAATAAAGACAAGAGCTGGGTCAGGTGGAGGCAGACCTCTTTTAACTGATGGGCAAGAGGCCCTAACATCAACAGTAGGGGGTTTTATACTCTTGCAAAGTTAGTATCACCAGCAGCAGTGTTGCGTAGCGACTAAGGACTGTATTGTCCAGGCAGGGTGCTTTTCTCAATACTGAAATAGCTTGACTGCTCAAGGCACTCTGGCTCTGTCCTGCCTTCACACATATGAACAGTTTCCAGCTCCCACAGCTCCCAGCACTTGCCCAGCACAGGTGAAACCCTGTATTCAATCTCTGGTGCCCCACCCCACCTAGGAAAAGCTAAAACTGGACCTGGTGGCACATGCTCTTAATCTGAGTACTCAGGAGGCTGAAGCAAAAGAATAGCAATTTTGAAGCCAGTCTGGGCTATGTAGTGAGACCCTAACAAAAAACAAAGGGAGGGAAGAATGGAAAGGAAGGGAAAGGAAAAAAGATTGTAGAGAGTATAAATAGACCTTTTGTAGAGGTTTTTGACAAAGATGTAGACCTTTTGTAGAGGTTTTTGACAAAAATGCAGACTTTTTGTAGACGTTTTCGACAATATATTTCATACATTCTGATGAAATATTTTTGCCACTAGTACTTATACTAAAGAATATTAGCTGTGCATTGTTTATATACATTGATGACTACAAATATACCAAATATGTTGTCAAAATATTGAAAATGTCCTTAATTATGTCCAGGAATAGAGAGATGGCTCAGTTAAGTTACAGTAGGATGTCATGTGTGAGTAAAATAATATTTCAGATGACTACTATTATAAGAAGCAAAGATTCAGGAGCTAATAAAAAGAATTCGCCCCAAACACATTATCAACCTAATTATATTTGTGTGTGTTTCCCTCAAAAGTAACTCATTCATCTAGTATAAGTTTGACTGGTCATTGGCCCAGAATAGGTAGTTTTCTCTGAATATAGAGATACAGTTATTTGTAGTTTTCTGATTAATAAAAATGTTTTAAGTATTCAGTTATGTCTTTCCAAAACAAAGTGGGAGATTCCTATCACACATATATATTCTGTTCTAGCACTTGTCTTTTAAAAAGTTACATATTTCCATTTTTGAGGAAAAAACAAACGCGAAATGTTCAAACCAGGAGAGTCTTAAGTAGCTGGCACCATCTAGCTAATGTATGGCAAAATCATGTGACTTTCATGTGGCCTTACCTCCTTGGTACAGTTTTCTTTTCTGGAACGCTCATGTTAATATGATTATTTGTTACATATCTTCCCAATTTTCAGGAACACCTCATTCAGAGCTCTTAGAAGAGGTCGAATGCACTCCTTCACCTCGATTAGCCCTCACTTTGAAAGTAACAGGTCTTGGAACAACTCGTGAAGTCGAATTGCCACTCACCAATTTCAGATCAACTATCTTTTACTATGTACAAAAATTGCTTCAGTTATCCTGTAATGGCAATGTGAAATCAGATAAACTTAGACGTATTTGGGAGCCAACATACACGTAAGAGATTTTAATCTTTTTTTTTTAAGTTTTAAGTAGAAATTGTAATAACAGATGAGCCAAAAAGTATTGTATTTGTATATTTCAGATTGTAGGAGCAGATACAAGCACTTCTGACTGATGTAGAGTGGCTAAATTTTAGAACTGGAAGGACATTTAGAAATAGTAATAATTGTTGGAAAGAGTGCTATTTGAACTCTTCGATCAAGATTGTGTATGACCTAAATGGTTTTTTTGTTTTTTTTTTTTTTGGTACCGGGAATCAAACTCATGACATCATGCTTGCCAGGCAGGCGCTGTGCCGCTGAGTTATATCCCCGGCCCTGCAAAATTGTGTTTGAAGTCCTAAATATTTTGCTTCTTTATTTGAATGTGTGTGTTAAATTTACTCTTTGTTCATTAGTAAATAATGATCAGATATTTATATTATTAAGTATAAATATTGGGCATGTTTAACATTTTTGTGTCTCATGTCTATAATTTGTAAAATGAGAGTAGTTTTGAGGAGTTGATGACTTAATATATGTAAAGAGTTTTTAGTACTTTCCAGGATGTGGTAAGTGCTTGGTAAGCATTACTTAAAATGGCCTTAGTGGGGATAGGGATTTAGCTCAGCGGCACAGTGCCTGCCTGGCAAGTGCGAGGTGGTGAGTTCGATTCCCAGTACCGGAAAAAAACAAAAAGCAACAACAACAACAAAATGGGCTTAATGGTGCACACTTGTAATTCTTGTAGTCTATGAGACTGAAGCAGAAGGATCTCAAATTGAAACCCAGCCTGTATAATTTAACATCTGAGGAAGTTCCTGTCTCAATAACAAATGAAAAAGAGCTGGGCATGCAACTCAGAATGAAGGCTCTGGTTTCAATCTCAGTACTACAGAAAAGTATTCTAAGATAATCACTTTCATAGTAATAATGTACAGAATGAATTATTGTCTTATAATTCTTGTGGTGACTTTTGTGTGTTTTCTTACGTTCTCTTAAAAGTCTTTGGTAATCTTATATAATGTCCAATAGTAATTCAAGTCCTTCTGAGATAGAATAATCATATTCTCCCTCTCTTTGATTTTTATTGATTTTAAAAATTGACTTCAGTCCCATATATGAATGTAAGTACTCCTGATCATTGTTAATCCTACCCTTTCCAGGTAGACACAAAAACTCCCATTTTATTTTTGCAACAATGTGTGAATGTCATTTTATTTTTACAATAATATACAGATGTCATGAAAATTGGTATAATATAGAACATTTTTTATCTTGAAAAGTTCTAGATTTGATGAGTGCTTTTTTTTTTTTTTCCAAAAGTGCTAAATTTATAAATCATAACTTGGGAGTGTGGTTTCTGCTACTTTCACTTACGTTTAACTAATGATTTCTTTTCTTAAAAATTTTCCTTGAAGCTGGGTGGTACACACTTGTAATCTTAGCTTCCCAAGGAGGCTGTGGCAGGAGGATCACAAGTTGGAGTGCAAGGGTGAGGGACAAAGCACAGTAGCACAGACACCTGCCTGGCAAGTGCAAGGTCCTGAGTTCGATTCCTGGCACCAAAAAAAAAAAAATTTGGAGCCCAGCCTGGGCATGTTAGTAAGACCCTGACTCAGAATACAATCAAGAGGTCTGGGGGTGTAACTGAGTGGTAGCACTGCATGCTTAGCACTTGCCTAAGCGTGCACAAGGCCCTTGGGTTCCATCACAATGCTGGAAAAACAAAACCTTGTGTTTAATTTTTAATGCAGCATATATCTAGTAATGATATCATTCATATATTTTATTTAAGAATTAGAGCCTTACTGGAAATAACTATGAATCATTTGGTTTATGAATTAACTCATAATGTCTTCATCTTTAGAATCATGTACAGAGAAATGAAGGATTCTGACAAAGAAAAGGAAAATGGGAAAACAGTAAGTTATTTTTAAAAATGGTTCTTACTCTTGACTAGTGAAAAAAAAAGGAAAGGAAAAACTAACACTGCTGCATTTGAACATTTGAGAGGAAAAAATGACTAACTGGAACTCTTTAGATTATGTGCATGGTCTTAAAGCTACCTCATGTAATGCATGTGAAATACTATAGACTTTCTGTGTGGGAAAGGCCATCATTTGGTTTTTCCTGTTGTAGGGCTGCTGGTCAATAGAGCATGTGGAACAGTACCTTGGCACTGATGAATTACCCAAGAATGACTTGATAACCTACCTGCAGAAGAATGCAGATGCTGCTTTCCTGCGCCACTGGAAATTAACTGGCACTAATAAAAGTATTAGGAAAAACAGAAATTGTTCTCAGCTCATAGCTGCATATAAGGTACATATTGGCATCAAAAACTGTTTTGAATGGGAATGGCTTTATGCTTTGTTTTGTAGCTTTAAAAGCTTAAGGGGCGAGGGTTGTAGCTCAGCAACAGAGCGCTTGCTTAGCATGCGCGAGGTATTGTGTTTGGTTCCCAGCAAAGTGTGTACACACACACACAAAAGCTTGAAAAGCAGAGGAGGTACATTGGGGCATTTTATAAAAAATGAATTTGTATAACATTAATATACTAAAACTAAAATTTTCAGATATGGTTTGTGGTATTGGGTCTCAGTATAGACTTATTAACTAGGGTTAATGGTTTTGTTTTATTTGGCATTTTTAATGGTTTATAACACATTGATGTTTGTGTATTTATATTTCAAAGGAGGCAATTCTGTGAAAAATTTCAGCCTTTTCAAAGTAATACCAACACAATGACGTAATGCATGCTTAAAAGTGTGATTAATGACCAACTTCACTACTTCTTTCTCCAGGATTTTTGTGAGCATGGAACAAAGTCTGGATTAAATCAGGGGGCCATTTCTACTCTTCAAAATAGTGATATTCTTAGTCTGACAAAAGAACAACCTCAGGCCAAAGCAGGCAATGGACAGAACTCTTGTGGAGTAGAAGATGTTCTTCAGCTTCTGCGTATTCTGTATATAGTTGCAAGTGATCCTTATTCAAGAATATCCCAAGAAGGTCTGTAACAAGCCTTATTTCATTTCTATAGCATTTTAAAGCCAGTTTATTTCATTAATTTTGTTAATCAATTTTATAGATGGTGATGAGCAGCCTCAGTTTACTTTTCCACCAGATGAATTTACTAGCAAAAAAATTACAACAAAAATTTTGCAGCAGATTGAGGTAATAAAATCACCTGGATGAACTTTTCATCCTAAAACTGTTGAATTTTTCACAGTATTCTTTTTCCTTCCTTTTCTGCCTCATAATACTTTCTTTCCCTATTCAGTAATTTGGGCCATATGATCTTTTGTAATTATTAATTACATTAAAGAATTTAGATTGACTTTTTAGCACTAACACATTGTTATTTATTAATTTGCAGGAACCGTTGGCATTGGCTAGTGGGGCTCTACCAGACTGGTGTGAGCAGTTAACCAGCAAGTGTCCTTTTCTAATACCATTTGAAACTAGACAGCTTTATTTCACATGTACAGCATTTGGTGCCTCAAGGTAGGGAGTGCACCTTTTTGTGTTTAGAATAAGTGTTTTTTTGTGTGTTACATAAATTCAAAATGTGTGAATACACTGTTGTTTTTTGTGGTATTAGAGACTAAATCCAGGATCTTGTGCATGCTAGGCATGTGCTCTACCATTGAGCTACATCCCCAGACATTCTTAAAATTTTACTTTGAGACAGGGTCTTGTGGAATTGTCCAGGATAGCCTCTGGCAAATACCTATTTAAGACCAAAGGCAACATTAGGCGTGGTGGTGTGCAGCCTGTAATCCCAGCACTCAGGAATCTAGGGCAAGGAGGATCACTACAAATTTAAGGCCAGCCTGAACTACATAGGAAGAGCCTATCTCCAAAAAGTCCATACACACGCACACACACACATGAAAAAGACTAATGATGGCAGGAATGAGTTTTATGTTTATTTACTTATTCATTCATTCATTCATTCATCTTTTTTGAGACAGGATTTCATTGTACAGATTAGGCTGGCCTTGAACTCACTTGGTAGCCCACGTTGGTCTCAAATTCTCAGTGTTCCTCCTGCCTCAGCCTCCCTAGTGCTGGGATTATAGGTGTGTGCCACCATACCTAGTAGATTTTATGTTCTTTTAAAAAGCTGTAATCCCAGCACCTCGAAGGCTGAGGCAGGGAGATCCTCACGAGTTCAAGACCAGCCTGAGCAACAAAGTAAACTCAAGGCCAGCCTGAACTGCATAATGAGACCCTGCCTCAAAAAGACAGTCCGCCCCGCCAAAAAAAATTATCATTATGGCCAGATGTGGTGGTGCATACCTATAATCCCAGCACTCTGGAGGCTGAAGCAAGGAGGATCATTGGGAGTTTGAGACCAGCCTGGAGCTCAAGGCCAGCCCAAACTGCATAGTGTGAACCTGTCTCAAAAAGACAAAGTTGTCATCATGTAAAATTTTCAATTTCTAGTTATATATATGCTTGATTAGTCTGGCTTCAGTCAGATTCTTCCATCAGCTAACATTTAGTAGCACACACAGTTGTTTAAATTCTTTGCAGTACCATATAAGGTACTTGCAGATAGCTCTAATAATTTTTAAATACATCTTTCTTCTGACCATCATATTTTGTCTTACAAAATATACTAGCAGTATACTGCTTAATATACTGCATATTTTACTTAATTTTGTATCTCTATCTTCCTTTACTAGATCAAAGTTTCATGAGGGGAGGAAATTATGGTTGTTTTGCTCATTGCTCTAGCTGAGGGGCCTAAAACACTATATATATAGCACATTCTGGGTGTCCAATATTTTGTTGAATGATTGTATACCCTGAGTATTCTGTCAACGTAGATGTAAAATCGTAATTTAAAATATAGGTGTTTTCTTTCCTAGTATTTGTATTACTAGAACTCTAGGCCTATTGTGATAAATGGCATTGCTTGGGTCTTATAGATGAGGAAATTGATTCTCAAAGTACATAGTTGATTTGCTTGAGATTACAAAAAAAAATAGCACACATGAGAGAATGGGACCTTCATCTTCTTATTCTGAGTTAGAGGTTCTTTCACCCTAGATGGATTAGCTTTGTGTTCTTTAACCATTCTTATGGTGGTTTTTGGTTTCTATCATAGTAATAAAAGTAAGTATACTTTAGTTTCTTTCTTTCTTTTTTTTTTTTGTCTTTTTGAGACAGGGTCTCGCTATGCAAAGTGAGCCTTGAGCTCACTTTGTAGCCCAGGCTGGTCTCAAACTCACAACGATCCTCCTGCCTCAGCCTCCCAAATGCTGGGATTACAGGTGTGTGTTACCATGCCTGGCTTCAATATACTCTAGTTTCTCTGATAGGAACTGTTATGTGATGCTGGACCACTGACTTTATTTAATCACTAAAATAAAGAGGAAAAGGTAGACCTAGTACTTTTCTCAGTTTAAAGGAGATTATAATAAGAAGAAGTTCATACATTTGTACTTAAAAAGGAAGCAGTGGTTTTTAAGCAGTTAAAAAATAGTATTTACCTGAGGGTGGTGGCATATGCCTGTAATCCCAGCACTCAAGTGTCTGAGGCAGGAAGATTGCAAGTTGGAAACCAGCCTGAGTTACATACCACGTTTACCCAGCCTGGGCTATTATATAACAAGACAGTGTCTCAGAAAAGGGTTGGGTAGCTGAGAATATAGCTGTATGTGAAGGCCCTAGGCTCAATCCCCAGTACAGCAAAAGCAGAAAGAGAGAGGGGGAGGGAGAGGGAGAAAGACATGAAGGGAGGGAGGGAGGGAGAGGGGGGAGGAAAGAAGGGGCAAAGAAAGGTGAAAATCTCTCAGATACCATGCTTTACAATTCCGAGTCTTTGTATTCTGTTGCTGGCTTAGTATAGTCAGCGGCTAAAGTATGCTTGACTACACAGGTATTTTTCTGTTTCAGAGCAATAGTGTGGTTGCAAAACCGACGTGAAGCCACTGTAGAGCGCACAAGGACCACAAGCAGTGTGAGGCGAGATGATCCAGGAGAGTTTAGAGTTGGTCGCCTCAAGCACGAAAGAGTAAAAGTTCCTCGAGGTGAATCACTAATGGAATGGGCTGAGAATGTCATGCAAATACATGCGGACCGGAAATCAGTTCTTGAGGTAACTCGTACAAAATAACATCATTTAAGGAAGAAAGAATGACACTTGGTGAACTAGCCAGTCTTTATTTTCACTGCTTAAAAACTCAGGTAAACTTGAAAAGGGATTTCTGTGAGGAGGCTTTTTTTCTGGCAGAGCATCTCATAAGAAGATGCTGGCCCACCTCTTCAGGAGTCAGGATCTTGTGAACTCTTCTATTGTGGGAGGTCTGCAGTACTGGAGGTCGAACCCACTGCCTCATACTGAGCTACTTCCTATCCATTTTTATTTTTCACTTCAAGATAGATTCTGAGTAAGTTGCATAGACTGGCCTTGAACTCACAGTCCTGTTGCTTCAGCCTCCCAAGTAGATGAGTTTACAGGCATGCGTGCACTGCCATGTCAGATTTAGGATCTTGTACACATAATGAACAGCAAAGAGCATCTGCACTTGTGCTCTAGGAGAAGTCTGAAGGCCACTACCCACTTCTTAATGGAGTTAAACTGAGTAATACAAAGGATTCTTTTTGGTTTTTAAGACAGGCTATATATCTCACTATATAGCCCAGGCTGACCTCAGACTTGCAGCGATCTTCCTACCTCAACCTCCCAAGTGCTAGGATTATGGGCATGCGCCACCAAGGATTATGGTGCTAGGATTATGGGCATGCACCCATCAAGGATTCTTTTGAATAGCCTGAATTTTGTTAAGCTGCCATATTAGATAATCTCCATTCTTGGATTATGTTGTTTTGTAATACTGTTTCACATACACTGTACTTGGTATTATACCATTAGTCTATATTGAGAGATGTTACAGCAAATGACAGTATGGAAATCGATACATTTACTGTAGAGATGCTGTTGTAGATATTGTTGGTTATATCCCATAAACACAGTATTCCTTATTGAAGAAACATCTCTCCTATCACAGATGTGAACCAGCTGGTTTGATCTTTTGGATCTTAAACTGTGAAGATGTCTAGAAGTCTAGACAGTGTAAAAGTTTTATTGCTTTCGCTTTATACACAAACTTTATAAGACATTTCAAATCATTTTTGGAAGAGGTAGATATGGTCAAAAATGTTTAAAATGATTGTCTAAAGTTATAAATAACTGGAAGAATTTAGGTGTTGGTATTACAAAGACACACATAACAATCTGTACACCATTATTTCCTACAGAAAATGATTTAACCTCTATCTGAAATTTTTCTTTGATGTAAAAAAATAGATAGAAAGCTGGGTGTAGTGGTGCACGCCTGTAATCTCAGTACTCAGAAGGCTGAGTCAGGAGGATCTCCGTGAGTTTGAGGCCAGCCTGGACTACAAAGCAAGACCTAGTCTCAAAAAAATGAGAAACAGATACAGTGTGGTACCTTGGTTCATGAAAACCTTTGTTTGCAAACTGCATCAGGTGACAACATGACTGTGGCCATTTTTCCCACACAAGCAGAAATATGGCCATCTTTCCCAAAATCATAGACCACACTGAGTTAGTCACCTGAGGTACCACCACTGTAATTCTACAGAGTGTTGCAAGGAGTGACTAACATGTGCTGTGTGTTCAGTGCAGTGCTGAAGTGTGTAATTACGACAAGTGGCATCTTGCCATCTAGGAAAGCTAGAACAAAATTCCTGTGTTGCTTTTAATCACTGATGTTGTTTAGAAAAAGCTGTGCCACTGGATCAGATATGATGTATTTTAGCATATTATAAATATATTAAAATAAAGAAAAATACTTTTAAGTTCACTTTTCTCCATAGTTTATTTGTTCATATTTTAGGTTGAATTTTTAGGAGAAGAAGGCACAGGCTTGGGACCCACATTAGAGTTTTATGCTCTGGTGGCAGCAGAATTCCAGAGGACTGACTTGGGAGCATGGCTTTGTGACGATAACTTCCCAGATGATGAATCTCGTCACGTAAGATTTATTTCTCATTTTGTGATTTGAGTTGTGAGTTTGCTATTAGAAAATGTTATGGGGGCCGGGGAGATAGCTCAGGGGCACAGTGCCTGCCTGGTAAGTGCAAGGTCCTGAGTTCAAGTCCCGGTAGGAGGGGCTGGGGTAGAGACAAAATACTAGATTCTGCTTTCAGAACTTAGCCAGGATTTCTGACTCTAATTTTATTAGTAAATAATCTGACATTAAAATATTTCTAAAAGATAAAATTTAGTCAACAAAAAGGTATTCAATAAAATACTATAAAATTTTAGAGAACTGATTCACAAAGATGTAATGTTCATGGTTTTTTTTTTTCACTTTGGTAAGATGATGATGATGTGTGTAGTTACCATTAGCTTTTATTTAATTTTGTTTGCATTTCTACCACTGAAAAATTAGGTTGATCTTGGCGGTGGAGTGAAACCTCCTGGATACTATGTACAGAGATCATGTGGTCTGTTCACAGCACCGTTTCCACAAGATAGTGATGAGCTTGAAAGGATCACAAAACTCTTTCACTTCCTTGGAATTTTCTTGGCCAAGTGCATTCAGGACAATAGACTTGTAGACTTACCTATTTCTAAACCTTTCTTTAAACTTATGTGTATGGGTGACATTAAAAGCAATATGAGTAAATTGATCTATGAGTCACGAGGTGATAGAGACTTGCACTGCACTGAAAGTCAGTCTGAAGCTTCGACCGAAGAAGGTCATGATTCACTCTCAGTGGGAAGTTTTGAAGAAGACTCAAAATCAGAATTCATTCTTGATCCCCCTAAGCCCAAACCACCAGCTTGGTTTAATGGGATTTTGACTTGGGAAGACTTTGAACTAGTGAACCCACACAGAGCCAGATTTTTAAAAGAAATTAAAGACCTTGCCATCAAGAGGCGCCAGATTTTAAGCAATAAAGCTCTTTCTGAAGATGAGAAGAACACAAAATTACAGGAACTAGTGCTGAAGAATCCATCAGGTTCTGGACCTCCACTTAGCATAGAGGACTTAGGGTAAGCTTTGTGTATGCATTCTTCAACCTAATGAATTAAGTTCTAAAGCTCCTGTTTCTTTGTCCTCACTCATTTGTAGTGTATGAGTAAACTGTCAGCAACACTAATATGTCATAAGAAATAATACTGATTTGAACGTTGTTTAGTAATACTATAATGATAGTACTTAGCATACCATTATATAGCTTACTAATCGTCAGACCTCTGGAAGGTTATCTAACTTTCCAAATGTGGTAAGTTTATGTATCTTGTGTAAAAAGCCAAAGTCAGCAATATTTATATATAGCCTATTTGGCAAACGTTAAAAAAGTTCGGTTGCGCCTGGTATGGTGGTGCATGCCTGTAATCCCAGCAGTCGGGAGGCTGAGGCAGGAGGATCATTGTGAGTTCGAGACCAGCCTCGGCTACAAAGTGAGCTTAAGACCAGCCTGAACTGCATAACAGACCCTGTCTCAAAAGGATTTAAAAGAAAAAAAAAGTTTGCTTGGTATGTAAGCTTTTATCCCCAGTGGCTATTTTAATTGCTGCAAATCTTTTTTCGTTTGTTTGTTAGGGCTTTTGGTTTGGTTTGTTTTTCTTTTTGTTTTTTGTTTGGAGACAGGGTCTCACTTTGTAGTCCAGGCTGGCCTTGAACTCACTGTGTAGCCAGGGCTGGTCATAAACTTGTGGCAATCCTCCTTCCTCAGTGGGATCCCTCCCAAATGCTGGGATTACAGGTGTGTGCCATGTCCAGCTTGCAAATTAATTTTGATAAAATTCTTTTATAATTATCACACCTTTCAGCATATTTTCCTTTGGGGTTGTTTGAGGGTTGACTGCAAGGCTTTCATATTTTTCTTTTTTCTGTTTCCTGATAATATTGGAAAGTTGTGTTTGATAAAGGTTATACTGTGTGCTGTATAACAGTGTTTCAGTCAACAGTGTGCCACACATACACACTGAGAGTGGTTCTGTAATATTTGAGTTGAAAATTGCGATCACCTGGCATTTTTACTGTACCTTTTCTGTGTTTAGACAGGTTTTTTTTTTTAATTATCTTTTTTTTTTTTTTTTTTCAGTTTTTTGAGACAGGATCTTGTTATATAATTTAGACTGGCCTTGAACTCACTGTGTAGCCCAGGCTGGCTTCAGACTTGTGGCAGTCCTCTTGCCTCAGCCTCCCGAGTGCTGGGATTACAGGCGTGCACTATCACACCCAGCCTATCTTATGTTCATACTACAACAACACCAACAGCAGTGACAAAATCTTCCCCCTCTAGAGTAGTGGGGACCTACTGTTAATCCTTATTTTTTCAATTGTAAGTGGACATTTTCCTTTCATGAGGAGGATGAATTAAACCATAAAAGTAGGAGAAAAGTACATTAGACTTTAAATCACATATACAAATGAGAACACAACTTTGCATGATACAGAGCTGGTGAGCTCCAGGCTGGGTAGTTATAAAACACTTTTCACAATGTTTCCTCCTCATTAGATGGTATTTTATGTGTACAGTGTGAATAACTTTAGTGAAGCAATAGCTTCTTCCCGATGGGGGAGAATCCTACTGTTACAGGTATGTTTCTACCAAGATGTATGTATGATATCCCATGTGTGCTAAGGTGTAAATACCATAACTCATTACAAAATCTTCAGTCCATTTATTTTCTGCCATCTGGGGAAGTGAAATATGGAAAGGTGTGGTTTCATGCAATCTTCGCAAAGTCAGACAGGTTTGAGAGCAATTGACTTAGCTTGTTTTTAAAATCTTTTTAAAAAATCTTGATTGTTGGAGATCAAATCCAGGAATTTGTACTTGCCAGGCAAGTGCTTTACCATGGAGTTTATATCCCTGGTCCTGGCATAATAGATTCTGTGCATAGAATTTCGCATTTACAAATTGGACCTCTGGTACTGAACCAGCACCATTTCATCCCCAGCACCACTAAACAAACAAAGGCTTCTTGTTTACGTCTAAGCTTGTATAATCTTACTGTTAGAAGAGGGGGCCAGTCATAGTTTTGGCAGCGATGTTACAAAAAATACCAATAGTTGCTAAGTGTCACTTAATCTGATTTTTTTGTTTACTCAGTTTAAATTTCCAGTTTTGCCCTTCCTCAAGAATATATGGCTTTACAGCTGTGGATCTCAAGCCAAGTGGTGAAGATGAGGTAAAGATTTGCATTTAACATAGTTAAGTTGTGGGGCTGGGGATTTAGCTCAGTGGCAAAGCGCCTGCCTGGCAAGCGCAAGGTCATGAGTTCAGTTCCCGGTACCGGAGAAAAACCAAAAAAATAAATAAATAAAATAAATAACATAGTTAAGTTGTGGAACATCCTCTTAACGAGGCCAGTTTTACTGGGTGCTACTGAATTCATATTCATGGATAGTAATAATTATACTGCTAATTTTTCTTTTACAGATGATAACGATGGATAATGCAGAAGAATATGTGGATTTGATGTTTGACTTCTGTATGCATACAGGTATTCAGAAACAGATGGAAGCCTTCCGAGGTAATTTGAAGGGATAATTCCCCCTTTTACTTTGAGACAGTGAAACTTCAGGAAATTAAGGTATAGTGCTAGCAGTCACTATATCTGCCTTCTAGTGCTTTAGATACTTAGGTCCTACAGAGCACTCACAATGGGTTAGAGCATTTGTGAGGCACCCTCTATCCTCATTTTGTGCCTGTGGAGTTAGAGGACTTGCTTTTGGCCCTTCATTTATTGCATACATTCTGCATTACATGATGAGGATGAATTAAACCATGAAAAGTTCTTCAGGTGAAGATAGGACAAAGTATATTAGACTGTAAATCACTTTTGAAAGCAAGAACACAACTCTGTCTACTTGTATGATACAGAGCTACTGAGCTCTAGGTTGGGTATTTATAAAAATTTGGCGGGTGACTAAATATTCACCAAAATATATAGTGACTAAATATCCTCTCAGCACATTTGTCATGTTCAGCAGAGATGTCTATAATTAAAACTATAGCACAGTTTGAATTTCAAGCCATTCTAGTTTATATTTATTCAAACATTTATGAACTTCTTTGCATCTTTTCTTTAGCTGACTTGAAATTTGGTCTTTTGTAATCCTAACTTACTTGGAAGCTGAGTTGTTTTCTTTTTTTCTATATGTATAATGTAGATGGATTTAATAAAGTTTTTCCAATGGAGAAATTAAGTTCCTTCAGCCATGAAGAAGTCCAGATGATTCTCTGTGGAAACCAGTCACCATCCTGGGCAGCAGAGGATATTATCAATTACACTGAACCTAAGCTAGGCTATACACGTGACAGGTATGTTTCGATAACTCTGAAGATCTAGAAAATCGTTTATATCCAAAAATCAAATGGCAAGTTCTCTAAAGAACTATAACTCAATGAGTTATATTCATAAAATAAATGGGAAAGCAGTGAAGATGCCAAGATGTGTATCCTTTCATAAGGCTGAGGGTACACAAAAAGACAGTTCAGTTGTAGCTTGTGTTAACATTGCTTTTCTTGTAATGTTTTTTTTTTGTTGTTGGTTTGTTTTTTTTTTTTTTTCTCCAGTACCGGGAACCGAACTCACAACCTTGCGCTTGCCAGGCAGGTGCTTTTGCCACTGAGCTAAATCCCCACCCTCTTTCTTGTAATGTTTTAATTGTTCATTATTTTTTAAACTGGGTAAATCATGAACCCTTAGGCTACACTGTATATATGTCAAGCTTTTTACTGGACAGAAGTGTGCAACTTGTGTACACATCTTAGAGAATTTTCTTTCTTTTGGGGGGAGGGGTACTGGGAATCAAGAATTTTCACCAAATGAGTGCACCTGTATATTAGTGCCCAGAGTGAGAACTTCACAAGTCCCCTTCTTGCCATATTCTTGTTTGGTAATTAAATCAGTGTTCATTGATTGATTTTGCTTGCTTTTTAGCTTTAATAAATGAAATCATGTAATGTATGTTCTTTATGCTTTAAGTACGTTTCATTGCTAGGAAGTATTTTACACAAATGTTTTTACAAGTTAATCTTTATTAGAACAAAAATTGGCTGTTTTGTCCCTTTTAATACGTTTAACCTTATTATATATGTGTATCTTGAGCTTTTCTGATTTATGGCTTTGTAGCATGTTTGATCTTACATTTCATTGCTTTTACTCTTTATAAGTGTAAGGCAGTCTTTGGGGGACTCTGAGGTTTTAATAGTAGCATATATTAGCTTATTTCATTTCTTTTTTTCTTTTTTCCTGGTACCAGGAATTGAACTCATGACCTCGCCGCTTACCAGGCAGGCACTGTGCTACTGGGCTAAATCCCCAGCCCCCTCTATCAGCTTATTTCATACTTAACCCCATGTCTAGATAATTCTATTCTTCGGATATGTGGATATTGTTTTGGGGGGGTCAGTTAATTGCCAGTTTTACAAAGTAGTGGTGGTGCTTTCTCCACTTATACTTGCTGTCAAATCAATATAACGGGACTTTTGTTCTTTTAGCCCTGGTTTCCTGAGATTCGTGAGGGTATTATGTGGCATGTCTTCAGATGAAAGGAAAGCATTCCTGCAGTTTACGACTGGTTGTTCAACTTTACCCCCAGGTGGACTGGCTAACTTGCATCCTAGGCTCACAGTTGTACGCAAGGTACAGACTCTAATACTACAGACTCTAAATGGAATTTAGTTACTTAAGTTTGAAGGGAATAAAATACTTAAACTGACAGTCTTCTGTTGTTTTCACTTTCTTCCTATAGGTTGATGCTACCGATGCAAGCTATCCATCAGTCAATACATGTGTGCATTACCTGAAGCTGCCTGAATATTCTTCTGAGGAGATCATGAGAGAGCGCTTGCTAGCTGCTACAATGGAGAAAGGCTTTCATCTCAATTGAGTTTTGAAGTGCAATGGGAGACATCAGACTTTTAAAGTACTAGTGAAGCCTCCTGTGTTTGTGTGCAGAGAAGTGTATGACCCTCCACGCTAATGACACATGCCTTTTTCCACCATTAAGGCTTTCAGAACATGTGGAATAAGTTTCTTAGCTGCTAATGATAAACCAACCCTTTAACTATCCAGCCAGCAGGTACATGGCATAGAACACTGTGTTGTTTTACAAGGGCTTTGTGACTGGAATTCGGTGGTCCTACTGGACTGTTCCAAAGAGCAGCTTCCCAGACTTCATCTTCACTGCTAAATTTCTAACAGTGTATTTGTGTAAAGTTTGTCATTTCATTCTCATTACACTACAGTTTGCCATCACTGATCTCCATTTTGCTGGCTTTTAAGCTACTTGGTCAAAAATCCTTTGTTCTTAAAACATAGTTATGAGCATCTCAAGCTTTTTCTTTTCCTTTTTAATGATGCCTGCACTATCAGATTATTCTAGTGTTTTCTCTTTTGTTTGGCATATAATCATGCACAGCCTTTTTATTTCTTTGAGGTGGGAGTATATTTTTATTTCCTAAATGCCATACTAGAAAGATCAAATTCTTAAGTGTGTTTGTGCAGCTCAAAAATGAAGATATACTAGGGGGCGGGGGAGGACACTGGTCTAGGTGCAAGGCACACTTAAAGCAAGTTTTATGTTTGGTTGTATTTTCTTTGTATATTATAAACATTTATTTAACTTGTTGCAGTTTGAAGTAAAAAATTTCCAAAATGTATGCTCAACAATAATCATTAAAATGTTTGCAGCGTACAAAACTGTGTTGTGTGACTAATTCAATGCAGTAATTAGACCTAGAAGCTTAATCGGATAATTTTCATTCTGAATCATTCAAGTTTAGTTTTCTGAGACCATGCCATGAAGAAATGGACTTTCTTTAGTAAATACACTTACTGAAATTGGAAAACTAGAAGAAAATACATATTCACATACTTGTGACATGCTTAAGTTGTGAAATATTCTTCAGCAGGAAATGTTAATTTTGTGGTTAACTTTTTAAATAGCAAGTCCACCATTACCACTGTATCTGCAGCAAGTCTAAAAGTCAACTTTTGTTTGTTTTTGTTTTTTGAGACAGGGTCTCACTGTGTCACCCCGGCTAGTAGCCTCAAATTTGGGATCCTCCTGCCTCAACTTCCTGAGTGCTGGGATTACAGGGGATGCTACCACACCTGGTTCAAAATGATTTTTAAATGTTACATTAGTGTGAAAAGAAACCACCAGAATATTTCTATTTGCTGGTTTTAAAGAAGGGGTTGTATTGCTATTCTCCAAGCTCCTATAATTAACACATCTGTGCATACAGGTGGAATAAATCTACTTGGCTGATTTTTCCAAATAGCTTTTTATTTTAAAGAGAAAAAAAATTTTCAAAACAAGGTAATAGGAGGGTAACAATGGTTAATACATTGCATATTGTTATCTTTACATTACTCAGAGTACAAGACATTTAATTGTCCCAACCAATATCAGTACAGGCCTTTCTTTTCAATGAACTAAGAGAAATTAGTAGTATAGCTACCTTGTAGATAGATTTTTGTCTGTTTTCCCCTTCTTTTCTCCATTCCTCCATCCCCGTTTCTCTTTCCTTTTGAAGTTTCTTCCCATTTTACAATATCTGTTGTATAGTTTGGATCTTATTTACTCTCTCAGCTTCTCACAGGAGGGAGACAATATGATATTTACACATGTGTGTCTGGTTTATTTCACTTACGAGTATCGTTTTGAGTTGCATCGATTTACCTATAAGTCTCCAGTTTATCCTTCTGTATGGCTGAGTAGTACTCCAGTGTATAAAAAGACCACATCTTTTTTATCCGTTCCCTGGTTGATGGGCATTTGGGTTATTTCCATGATCTAGCAATTACAAATTGTGCTGCTATAAATAGGGGTGCACATATATCACCGTGGTATGGTTTTTTTTTGGGGGGGGGCGGTTTTTCTCCGGTACCGGGAACCGAACTCATGACCTTGCGCTTGCCAGGCAGGCGCTTTGCCACTGAGCTAAATCCCCAGCCCCAGGTATGGTGTTTTTAATTCTTCTGGGAAGATAGCAGGGGAATAGCTGGGTCAAATGGGACCTAGTTTTTTGAGGAATCTCCAGACTGATTTCCACAGTGGTTGCACCAGTCTGCATAGACTCCCACCAACAGTGGAGAAGGGTTTCTTTCTCCCCACACCCCCTCCAGCACCAAATAGCTTTTCTTTTTAAGGCACTAAGAGCATGTTTGAAATTGCCCAGTAGTTTGAAAGTACATTATGGCCTTTCTACATTAGAAGAGGTAACTTCTACTTTGTAGTCAATGATTTGAGTACAGCTATCCTTTGATATCCTCACGGGGTTGGTTACAGGATCCTCTATGTATATTAAAAATCAAGGATACTGAGGGCGGGGAGCACCGGTCTTCCGGCTGGCTAGCTTCCTGCCTTGGCTCCCGGAGGGAGGGCCCCTGGCGCACGGGGAGCCTCGGGCGGGGAGCACCGGTCTTCGGACCGGCGGCTCACTCCCTGCCTTGTAGGCCCCGGAAGGAGGGCTTCCGGCGCACAGGGAGCCAGGGGCGGGGAGTGCCGGTCTTCCAGCTGGCTAGCTTCCTGCCTCGTGGGCTCCCGGAGGGAGGGTCCCCGGTGCATGGGGAGCCAAGTGGTGGCGAGCGCTGTTGCGCGCTGCCGCTCAATTGAGATCTATCATGACACAGAGAAACAGTGACACAATTGGCCCACCATGCA
>NW_004955409.1:29474050-29483339 GCF_000276665.1 Chinchilla lanigera
TAATTTGGTAAGTCCCCCCTATTATTATGTTATCCTTCTTTTACTCTTAAAAAAAAAAAAAATCAAGGATACTGAAATCTCGTACATAAAAGGGTATAGTGTTTACACATGCAACCTATGCCAGTGGTCCTGAACCTATGGCACATGTCGCAGCCAGCTATTCATTAGCGTTGAAAGTTGTATTACACTCAGGAGGCTGAGGCAGGAGGATCCTTGCGAGTTTGAGAACAGCCTGGGCTACAAAGTGAGCTCAAGGCCAGCCTGAACTACACAGCGAGACCCTGTCTCAAAAAGACAAAAAAAAAAAAAGCTGTATTATAAGTTCACCATCAGGCCAAGGATACAGCTCAGCAGCCTACCTGTCGAGTGCAAGGTCCTGAGTTTAATTCCTAGTGCCACAAAAAAAAAGTTCACCATCACTGACCTATCAAAGTATACAGCACACCCTCCTGTATACTTTTTTTTTAAAGACAGTTGCACTACAGTACTGCTCAGACTGATCTCAAACTCACTATGTAGCCCAGGATAGCTTTGAACTTGTAGCAGTCTTCCTGCCTCATTCTCCCAAGTGCTGGGATTACAGGTGTGCGCCACTGTCCCTGGAAAGCTCTTGCGTATTAACTCATCCCTATATCACCTAATACAGTACAAGTGCTATGTAAAGTATCACTGCATGTTGATAGTACATACTGATTACATTCATTGAGGGGCGCTGGTACATGTACACGAAATCTGTTTTTATCTCCTTTCCCTTCCATCTCCCCCCATCTCTTGGACTCATTCATTTTTTGTACATGTATATAGTATGCAAAGACTGCGTTTCTCCATGGTACAAAAACAACATAATTTTTTTTTTTTTAATAATTCCTTTTTTTCATTCCACCTCCCACCTAATCTCTTACTTCACTTCCCATATGCTGAAGATTTTTCTCCATATTTTGGGTTTCTCATGTAAGAAAAACCATATGATATTTAAGCTTGCATGCATGACTTATTGCACTTACTATGGTCTCAAGTTCATCGTTTTTCTGCAGACTCAAGTTTATCCTTTGTGGCAGAGTAGCTATTCCGTGATATGTGCCACATTTTCTTTATCCATTCATCTGTTAATGAACTTAGGAACATACCTGTCAGGATTTAGCTATTGTGAATTGTGCTGCTGTAAATGGGTATGTGTGTATCACTATAACATGATGAACTCTTGGGAAGACACCTGGAAGGGGAAGAGCTGAGTCAAATGGAATTTCTAGTTTTGGGTTTTTGAGGAAGCTCCATCCTGATCTCCTTAGTGGTTGTACTAGGTTACACTGCCACCAACGATGAGGAAGGGCCCCTTTTTCCCTACAACTCCAGCATGTATTTGATTTGATGACAGTCATTCTGGCATGAGATGGGATTTTAGTGTTGCTTTTATTTGCATTGCCCTTAATGTAAATAATGTTGAATATCTTTTCATGTATTTTTATTACATGTGGTTTTTTGGTTCTGGGAATCAAACTTGGGACCTTGTGCTTGCTAGGCAGGCACTTGTACCACTGAGCTATATCCCCAGACCTTTACTGGCTCTTTGTACTACTTGTGAGAAGTGCCCATTCATTTCAGCTGTCCACTTTTTGACTGGCTCTTCTATTTTGAAGGGTCTAAATTTTTTTTTTTTTAGTCTTTATATATTCTATTTATTAATCCTCTGAGGAAAAACTGGCAAACTTTTTTTCCTATTTATTTACTTTTTGTTTGTTTTTTGTTTTTGTCTTTTTGAGACAGGGTCTCGTGATGCAGTTCAGGCTGGCCTTGAGCTCATTTTGCAGCCCAGGCTGGCCTCGAACTCACAATGATTCTCCTGCGTCAGCCTCCCAAGTGCTGGGATTACAGGTGTGCGCCACCACGCCTGGCTTGTTTACTTTTGAGACAGGGTCTTGCTATGTAGTTCAGGCTGGCCTCAAACTCAGGGCAGCCCTCCTGCCTCAGCTTCCCAAGTGCTGGGATTAAAGGTATGTCCTACCTTGCCTGGCTTTCTTTCCTATTCTATAGGTTGTCTCAGTGTGGTGATGGTTTCCTTTGTTGTGCAGAAGATTTTTAATTTGATAGGATCCACTTTGTTGATTTTTGATATTATTTCTTGTGCAACCAGGATTCTGTTCAGCAAATCCATGCCTCTGCCCGTGTCTTCAAGAGTTTTACCTATTTTGCCTACTAGCAGATTGTTTCTATTTTAACATGTAGATCTTTGATCTGTTTTGATTTTTAGTTTAGTACATGGTGAGAAACATGGGTCTAGTTTCAATCTTCTGCATGTGGATAGCCAGTTTTCCCAGCGCCATTTGTTAGAGAGGCTATCTTTGCTCCAGCAGAAGTTTTTGGCCCCCTTGTCAAAGGTCAAGTAGCTGAGTGTAGTCCAGGATTTTGGTGCCTCCTGCCTTGCTTTTGTTGACAAGGACTGCTTTTGCTATTGTAGGGCAGGTCTTTATAAGTACTGTGTGCTAAGCGATTGCGCCACTGTACGTCAGGTCTTGCTCCATACAAATTTTAGCAGTGTTTTCTCTAGTTCTGTGAAGAATGCTATTGGCATTTTGATTGGGATTGCATTAAACTTGTATATCAATTGTGGAAGTACAGCCATTTTGATAATATTGGTTCTGCCTATTGAAGAATGGGATACCTTCCCTTTTCTGACGTTTTCAATTTCTTTTTTCAGAGTACTGAGTTTTTGTTGTAGAGATCTTTCCCTTCCTTGGTTAGGTTAATATGTATTTAATTTTTCTTGATGCTGCTATGAAAGATATTGTTTTCCTAATTTCTTTCTCAGCAAGTATATTATAGGTAAATAAGAACACCACTGTTTTTTGTGTGTTAACCTTGTATCTTGCTATGCTACTGAATTTGGTTACTAATTCTAGGCCTCTAGTGGAATGTATTGGGTCTTCTATGTATCATATGTATCTAGAGGGCTGGGGATTTAGCTCAGCGGCACAGCACCTGCCTGGCAAGCGCAAGGTCGTGAGTTCAAGGTCGAGTTCAAGGTCGTGAGTTCATGATTCCTGGTACCAGAAAGAAAAAAAAAGACAACATATGTATCTAGAGTATCATGTCATCTACAAATAATGATATTTGGTGTTTATCTGCTTTTTTATGTCCAGCAGTGTTTGTTTGAGTGTGCCAGCATTTGGCTCATATATATTTATAGTTGTTATCTCTTCCTGGTGAATTGTTACATAACCACTACTAGTGACCTTCTTTATCTCTTTTGACCAGTTTTGGCTTGAGCTCTGCCTTATCTGAAATTAGGATAGCTACTTCTCGTTTTTTCTGGGTTCCTGTTGCATAGAATTTGATTTTTAATCTGTGAATTTGTTTTTGGACTATATGTTTCTTATATACTGAATATCATTGGATTTTGTTTCTTGATCCATTCTGCCAGTCTGTGTCTTTTGATGAGGGAACTGAGACCATTCACAGAGAGTTATTACTGAAAGGTACTGCCTCATTCCTGACAGTGTATTTTTCCTCTTGGTGATTTCCTTATTTTTTCCCTTCTGCATAAGTGCTCACCCCCCAGGAATATTCATTCCATTTACTGATTGATAGATTGTCTTTTTGAGACAGGGTAGCACTATGCAGTTCAGGCTGGCCTCAAACTTGCAACCGATCCTCCTGCCTCAGCCTTCCGAGTGCTGGGATTACAGGCCTGTACCATCACATGCAGCTATTCATTCTATTTGACTTACTGTTATTGTTGACTTCATTGTCTCTTTTCTAGTATATCCTTGAGAAATTTTTGTAATGCTGGTTTGGTGGTAATGAATTTCTTGCCGTGCTCTTTGTCATGGAAATACCTTATTTCTCCATCAATTTTGAAAGAAAGTTTCAGATTTTTAAGTCTGAGTTAGAAGCTGATATTTCTTAGGGCTTGAAACACTTTCACTGTAAGCCTTTCTGGCCATTAAGGTTTGTGTTGAGAAGTCTGCTGTAATTTTAATGGGTTTTCCTTTACAAGTAAGTTATCTGTTGTTTTTTCCTAAAAGCTATTTAAGATTTTTGTCCCTGGTATTTTGACTATAATGTAACATGCAGAGGTTCTCTTTTGATCATGGTTATTTGGGGTTCTGTATGTCTCACCTGTATGTTTATTTCCTTCCCTATATTTGGGATGTTTCCAATTAGTACTTTTGTAAACTAGTTTTTTATGCCATTTGTACTACCTTCTGATTTTTTCACTTATTCCATTTAACCATATGTTGGGTCCTTTTTTCATGTTCTCGTTGTTTTTTAAGGTATCTTTGAGAAGTCGGTCTTTGAAAGCATCCCTATCTTGTAGTTCTGAAATTCTGTCCTCACATTGTCCAGCTCCCTATCTGTCCCTGATGCCTGCTCACCTAGTCACTGTGGGCGGGTAACACGGAGGACCCTGACGTGAAGCCACCCTGTAGCTGTTCTGAGTCCCAGATTTAAACACTCACCCCTTTCCCAGAATGGTTCCCAACCCTGCACTCTGTCCTGCAGGGTGGCAGGTGCCTGCACTGGGGTCCCGCTCCGGCTGTTGGCTGTTTGGAAGGACTCCCATCAGAGCAAAACCCTGTGCTGTTCCTCAGATCACAGCCGCTTTCCAGCCCACTGCTCTTCCTCCCTGGAGCCTCCTGGAGCCCTGGTGCTCACCTTCTGCAGTGCCTCTGGTGAGCCAGGGGCTGGGGACAAAGTCCAGAGCATGAGATCCCTTTCTCTGAGCTGTGGTCCCAATACTTGTTGTTAACAAGCAAGGATACTGTGTATGTGTTCAGAACAGATGCAGTTCTGCCCCCCACCAAATACTGTCAATCTCTTAGTTGAATTCACAGATATGGGACCCATGGATATGAAGGATGACTGTATTTTTATTTGCTGTATGAGAACACTGTGTGTAATCAGAAGCAGCATCTAAATATTTCACCTTATTGTCAGGTTTGTACTTCTCTAAGACTAAAAGTTAAAGCATAATAGTAATATTTAAATGTATGACCTATGTTTCAGTCCAAAAGATACTTGGTTTTCTGTAATACAGTCCTGAGTACATGACTAAAATTCTGTATTAGGTGTAGAACTGAAATCCAGCTTTTGTGTATGGCACTGCTGCCATTATTTAAATCTATAAAGTGCCTGTCCATAGTCAACTTTCACCAAGAGTAGGCCAGCAGAGGGGTTGGCAAACTGGTCTGCTGCCTGTTTTTGTGTTGCCCGTGAGTTAAATATAGCTTTAACAGTTTTAAATGGTTGGCAAAAAAATTGAAATCAGAAAAGTATTTTATGATATAAAAATTATACTGATATAAAATTTCAGTGTCCATAAAGTTTTATTAGAACAGTCATGTTC
The DNA here is from genome assembly GCF_000276665.1 of Chinchilla lanigera. Lineage (NCBI taxonomy): Eukaryota > Metazoa > Chordata > Mammalia > Rodentia > Chinchillidae > Chinchilla > Chinchilla lanigera. Next base: position 29,479,395 of record NW_004955409.1, read on the forward strand.
ACTCATTTACATACATTTACATTTGTTTCTGTGCTACAATGGCAGGATGCAGTAGTTAGCAGAGACCATATGTCTCATGCAAAGCCTAAAATATTTACTGTCTGGCCCTTCACAGAAGTTTGCTGAGCCGTATTCTAGCAGGTTGTCAGAGGGTATATTGATGAATTTTATAAAATCAGTAACTTTTACATAACTATTTTACTAAGTAGTTTATGAGTCAGAAAAATCACTTGAAATATCTTACTGAAGTGAAATGATACCACAGCCTGTAATTGTATGTAATTATTTTGAATTATTATGTGACATAGTCTCCAAATATACAAGTTCTTGAATATTTTTTTCTGTGATACTTGTTTTTTAAACTCTTACCATTTTCTCAAGGTACTAAAATCTGTGCCAAGATGTATTTCAACTACTATTTTGGTGTGACCCGAAAATTAATTGTGTTCACTCCCTAGCTATTTCTGGTGTACCAGTTTCAGCAGTTACCTGAATGTGCCACTGCTTAAGTGCCTACCAACTAGGGCAGTGTTTCCCACTAATGTGTCTCGGAAAGACCTCCAAAGCACTTTCCAGACTGGGCTTTCCCTAGACCTTGACTCCTTAATAAAAGAGGCTCTACATACACACACCACGCATTTGTTCCCACAGCTCAGAAGACTTTCCGCCGCCTTTCTCAAAGCGTCCAAAACAACAGGTTTGCTTCTGGGTCTTTATAGATTAAAAAGTTTGAAATATATAAGTAGATCTTTAGAAGAGAATAAAGAACTTAAAGCCTCCTCTTCCCATCATCACATGAAGGAGAATAGCACAGGGCATGGTGTCTGGCTAAGCAGTCCAGCTGGCCTGGAACTTGGGATCCTCCTAGCTTAGACTCTCAAGTAGCTGGGAGGACAGGTGTGCACCACCATGCCTAGCTTTTTTTTTTTTTAAATACAGGGTCTCACTCTATAGCCCAGGCCAGCCTTGAACTCATGACCATCCTCCTACCTCAGCTTCCCAAGTGCTGAGATTACTGGAGTGTGCCACCACGGCCGGCTCCATGCCTGGCCTTACTAGGATTTCTTGAAAAAGATACCACTCAGAAAATAATTTTACTCAAAATGCTATATATGTTTAAGTTTTGAAATCTTACTGGCTGATGGACAGCTGCCACATATTCTTATCACCATCCTGTTTCTCAATTTGCAAAAGGAAGCACACACCAAAAAGGGTTCCTCTAGGGACTCAGCAAAATTTGAAGTGGGAAAAATCTGCTTCCAGTTAGAAAACACAACTTCTCTTTTAGTTAAGAGTAAATTTTGATGAAGTCAGTTGAGTGGGGCGGTAACCTTTTATGTACACTGTCTTCTATGAAAACTATGGAGCTGAGGGGCCAGGGACTTAGCTCAGAGGTGCAGCACCTGCCTGGCAAGCATGAGGTCCCGAGTTCGATTCCCGGTACCCTGCCCATCAAACGAAACTATGGAGCTGAAATCCAGGCTCCTCAGGACCTTTCTCTTCAGGTATGGCAGCTTTTGGGAGAAGCTGAGGGCCATTCCACAGGCCACCTACACCCACTCCTGGAACCTGGCTGGCTTTGTGCTCACCTGCAAGGGTCTCTGTGCCCTGCAGGCCACATGCAAGGCCAGACCCACCAGGCGCTCTGGGTCCTGGCTGCCTGCCTTGGAGGCGTGCTGCTGTTCAGAGATCAATAGCCAGCCCAACGCGTACCTGACAGCACTTGTCCTGTTCCCCTGTACTGCAGGGGCGTGAAGAAGGGCCACACCCCTGAGCCTAGGGGGGACCCGTTCCCTTTGCACACTGGGATGATCTGGGGAATTGCGCCACGGCCCTTTGAGTATCAGCGGCACACGCTGCAGCCCTCCGGGACCCACCTTTATGAGGACAACAACGTGTGGCACGACAGGTCAGACGTACTCATCTACAAGAGCCACCCTTCCAAGTAACACAGGCCTGAGGCGCCTCTGGGCAGTGTCCAGCTGTGGCTTGAAGTCTGGCTCCATCTGCAAATGCTCTGTGGTGGATTAACTAATGGTCAACTTGTAACACCCAGCTGAACTGAATCGGCGTGGTCCTGGGTGTGGAAGGCCCACCTGAGGATTGTTGCCGACGGCATAAAAGGAGAACTGGAGGGGAAGATGGTGTGCTGTTGATTCTTCTGGAGAAGTGTGCCGTGCTGGTTTTTTGGATATGAACTTGGTTATTTTCATCATTGGAGGAGCTTGGATCCTCGCTGTCACTGAGGATGGCTGTGGTACTTTTTTGGGGGAGCTCTGGTCCTTACTTTGAGTGTTGCTTCCTGGCTCCAGTGCAGATCCCTCCACCTGCTGGCACAGACCCTTCATCCCGCCGGCGCAGACTTTCTAGCTTCCACCACTGACCTTTGGGCCTTCCCGGCACAGATACTTGATGAAGACTTGCATGAGGCATTGTTGTGGGCTCCAGGCCTCCAGCTGGACTCATGCAGGACATTGCCGTGGGATCCAGGCCCTCAGCTGGATTCTTTGGGTCTCCAGTGCATGGACAGATCTCCTGTGCTCTTCTGCATTTGACTCTTTGGGTAGATAGTATACAAGAATCCTATAAATTATGGGTCCTATATTAAATCTTTTCCCTTGTAAACCCTGGCTACAACACTCCCCCTACCAGAGAATCCTCCTTTCTGAAAGTCATGCGCCTCACACTCCAGCTTGAGTCAGCCCAGGGTTCCAGCTGCTGAAGTAAAAGCATTGATTTTCCCAGTTGGTACTTTCAATGGTGCAAAAAGTGACGGAATCCGCCTGAGGAGTCGGGCTTGGTTCCAGCTGCGTGGCTAACTTGTCACATCCCACTTGGGGCCTCAGGGGTCATGGAGCTCAGAAGAATACCCTTGAAGGAGGTTCTGCTATCCTTGGGGCTTCTTGCTGGTGGCTGTGGGTTACAAATACTTAAAAAGAATTAAGCTCCTGTCTTTGTATGTTGTATTGGAGAAGTTCTAGAACCTCACTGTCTAAAAGAAACACATGAGCCACATATCTAATTAAAACATTTTAGGGCTGGGGATGTGAAGTTCAGTGATACAGCACTTGCCTACCTACCATGTGCTAGACCCTGGGTTCCATTCCCAGCACTGGAAGAAAAAAGTAGAAACAAATGAGATTAATCTAATTACACATTTTAACCTAATTAAAAATTGTTATTTAACATATGATTAACATAGAAAATTAATGAGTTAAAAAAAGTAAATTTCAAGCCGGGCATGGTGGTGCACGCCTGTAATCCCAGCACGTGGGAGGCTGAACTAGGAGGATCGCTGCGAGTTCAAGGCCAACCTGGGCTACACAGTAAGTCCAAGGTCAACCTGAACTACATAGCAAGACCCTCTCTCAAAAAAAATTTTTTAAAAATTTGTACAGATTTTTAAAATACAGTTTTGTTCTCTATTTAGGAACTGTGAAAAACAGCCATTTACTATGTTTGGAAGGATACACCATTTTACACTGTGTGGTCTTCTGGATTCTCTGCGGCTGCAGATGCCAAGTAGTATTCCATGGTGTTCATCATATTTCCTGTAAATCCATGTCATCCGGTAGGGCCCTCCACTCAGCTTTCTGACATTTTATCAAGAATTAGTAGAGGAGCAAGAATTCTTGCCCTGTTAGTTTCCACAATGCAGCCATTTAATAGCATCTCGTCCAAAATGATGTGCACTTTATCTAGATTAAACATTATCTAGCATCACATTAAGGAAATTAGTTTTCAAATTATAAAAAAAGTTAACATTGAGTTAATAATAACATACAGGTTAGCATGGAATTTCCCTATATAAATAGGCCTAACCCCAGCACTCAGAAGGCTGAGGCCGGAGAATCATTACAAGTTCCAGACCAGAAGGCCAGGCATGGTGGCACATGCCTGTAATCCCAGCACTCAGAAGGCTGAGGCAGGAGGCTCACTGCAAGT